>NC_135328.1:142390287-142640485 GCF_023851605.1 Tamandua tetradactyla
CAGCTCCAGCAGCAGCCCACAATCAATAGAGTTGCTGAAAAGACTGCTGCTTTTGTCCCACTTTCCATAAAGCAGTGAATAAATCACTCAACCCAGGGGTCTGTTTATAGCCTCCTATACGGTGTTCTAAATGCAAATGCGCATGGAGAAAAGGGTGAGAGTTAATCTACTTTTGATTTGGGAAACTTCTCTTTTCTTGTACAAAGGCTGGAGTTGGGTGGGTGGGGAGGGAGTTTAAAATGAAATGCATAGTTTTTGGAACCTTTGTCACCTTCAAGGCGTTGTGTTGTAAAAATGCTCTCACCAGGAGCAAAGGGGAGGGGTGGGAGCAAAAGAGAAATATTGGGTTGGGTTACAAGTGAATGCAGCTTTTACATCTGGGAGAGCAGGAGGCAGAGCAGCCTCTGACTCAGTTAACCCTTGCCTTCCCCGGGCTCTGCATGGCCCTCCCTGTTAGCAGATTGAGCACATTTACAGCATGAACTCCACCACAATCCCTCACTCTGCAAACATTCTGTGCTGGTAAAGCTGGAGCTTCATCCCTGCTAATCATTCTAATCATCGACATCAGTTTTGTAGGAGAGAAAGAACTTCAAAGAGATTTTTGTAGCTTCCTTTATCACGAAACTCAATGTATATATAATTTATATTATGTACATGTAAATATTCAGAGGAACACCTGATCCAGAGGTGGGAAGAACAGGGGAAAGAGTCCTCAGAAGGGTCTTGAAGGATTAGGTGAAGACAGGCAGAAGGGCCGATCCTGGCCTAGGGATCAGAATATGCAAAGGTAGAAAGGCTTGAGAACAGGGCCATTCCTGAAAGTACAAAGAGTAGGACCGCCTATGTCTGTGTGTGTGTGTGTGTGTGTGTGTGTGTGTGTGTGTGTGTGGTTTTGGTTTGGGGTGGGGGTGTGGGTAATAGGAGGGAGCAAGAAAGTGGCAAAAGATGAACCTAGAAAGATAGGTGGGCTACAGACCATGAAGCCACCTCCCAATCCTGAAGGCATGGATGGATTTTGAGCAAGAGGCATAAAGTTAAATTTTGAGTTTTAGAAAGATCACGCTGGACTCAGTCTGAAAAGTTGGAGACATCAAGACCCTCCAAAGAGAGATTGGTTAGGATGCCCTCACAGTGGTCTAGGTGAGAGAGGAGGAGACCAGGGCAGAGGTGAGATGAAGCAAGGGCCAGGTGCAGGAGAGGTCTAGGACAGGCAGGATTTGTTATCCAAGGGGACCTAGCATCTGAGGGGTGAGGGCCTTGGAACCTGCTGAATGCCATTTGGGCTCTTAGTAAGCATGTCTTCCCTAGAAGTCTTCAGACCCTCTCCCAACAAGGATGGTTAGTAAGGAGATGCTCACGCAGAGTAGCCTTGTGACTCTACTAATACCAGTGGCACACAGAGGTGGGAGAGGGCTTTATAACTCTTCACTGTGCAGGTAGAGTTGATTAATTTTTCAGTCAACGGGGGCTCTCCCCTGGCCTGTTACCTGCTATCCTGGCGGGGAACCTGGGTCTTTAGGGCCATGTGGCAGTTACTGCTAACAGCCTGCTTGCACTGGTCCCCACCACCCCCTACCCAGCACCCTGCATGGGCTTTGTTGTTTAACCTCAGGGTGACTGCAGGGCATGGGGAGTTGTATCATTCCTGTTTAGCAGCAGAAGAAATGGAGTCTGTGCAAGGCAGGTAACAAGCCCAGGCTGCCTGACTTGGCCATTTGTGCATTTGCTACCACTCCCCACGTGGAACCAGCTCTGGAGCTCTAGGGCCTTGGATGATGAATCCAATAGCCTTTCCCTAATGCTGTGCTCTGTCCTCAGCTAAATCTGCCATGGGGAAGTAAATTTGCCATAAATGGAAACTACATCTATTACAAGGAAAAGCCCACTTCCATTCATTTTATTAAACTGCTGCTGTAGAAATCCATCATGCACAATCTCTTGGAAAAGTATTTAGGAAAACCTCCTCTTAAGGAGTCTCTTTCTCTCTTCTCTCTGCCCTTCACTTTCCCTCCCTTCTTTCCTTTCCTTCTCTTTTTCTTTCTCTCAGTTCTAAGACAAAAGACAGACATGAACATTGTGCTTTAGATTTAAAAGCAGAGAAAAAATGCGTTTCACCATGAGGGCAGGTGTTGAGACCAGACCTCCAGGATGATGGCAGATCTTTGAATTGACCCTCTGTCCCAACACTATGAGAGAATCGAGTTTCTGGGGAACGTCCCATCACTTTCCCCAGTGATGTCTGAAAAAGATGCCTCCATCCCCCACCAGCCTGTCTGTCCATTTTACCATCTGCAAGAGCCACCGCCTGCTCCCCTGCAGGACACCAGGCTGATGACACTTCCGTGTTAATAAATAACTTTGTGTTAAAATTTGACCTTGATGAGATCAACAACAATATAGCTACAGAAGCAATGAGATATGTCCTTGAGGCTACTCATTGTTTGTGGCACAAAGAATGGAATAGTATTTCCATATTTACCAGTGAATTACCTAATGCCACCTCAGTATAATCACAGGCATCCCCGCTGAAAAACTGGCCAGATGGAGGTCAGTCATTGTGTAGATTCTTTTATATATATATATATATATATATATATATGATATGCATATATATTTGCATATACACATATATTTGCATAGATATAGGTATAGATATATGCAGTTTCATTTCATCGTAATTTTCTATTACAATGGCTTGACCTTGAAAGATTATTATCAAAGTGTGACTGCCAATGGGGAGCTTAGCTCATCTTCCAGCTTGTTCCTCTCTCTAGTTAATATTGTCCAGGTAACTCCTGCCTTTGGAGCTGGTTAAAACTTTGCTTTATTTTGCTTCAGGGTTGGAGCTCCAAGTAATTCAACACAAATAGCTCTAGATAATCATATTTAAAACCTTTACTTCTTATCCATCAAGTGAATCCTATCTGAGCACCTAGAGATCAATTACTGTGAGAATTCTTCTCAGTAAAATGGGAAATTGTTCTGATTTTTTAAATGTCGTGGAGTCAATTACCATACAAGGCATAAATGGGCTAAATATGCAATTATTAGCCATATATATGTGGAAAGGATGTAAATATCTGTTTGCTTTTTTTTAAATCTACCTTGATCTTTCTCCTTTTATTTTTTTCTTTCTTACGAGGCTCTGCACTGGCTTTATAATATCTGTTTTACTGGACGATGACTTGGTGTCCTTTGAAAGTTCTGGTTCTCTAGAAATAGGAGTCCTCAGGAGAAGAGTGGGTTGTGATTTGATCTATGAACAGGAAGTGTTTTTGTTACAGAGATCGGTTGCCACATGTTGATATTTGGTGAAAGCGTGTAAGCCATCATGTAGCTCTGTGATATGCAAAGAGCTTGGGGTGGGGGGGACCCAAATCCAGACAGCCTGTGCAAGAACGTGCCAGAAGCTTTCTCTGATGAGCTTGCTGCTCACGTATGCTCCCAGCTAAGGGAGGAGGACATCCACTGCGGCCACTTCTCCGCAGTCAGAACACCTTTCGTGCAGATCCAGCAGAGCCACATGCATGTCGTTTCAGCACATCCTCGGTTCTTCTGACCAAGCTGTACCTTCAGAGCTGCTGTTTCACTGTTCGCCTCTGCTTAGTCTTCATCGTATAAAGATTCCCAATCACACTTCAAAACATTTTGCTTTCTCAGCTCTCCATCAAGTCATGGATTGTGTGTGTGTGTGTGTGTGTGTGTGTGTTTGCATTTGAAAGTAGCAGAGGGAGCCAGGGGAACTCACCTGCCATGCCTCTGTGTGGCTGTTTTGTGAAGGAGTGAGCCCTGTGGTTGCAACCAGGTGAGGACTGGGGTGCTAGAAGAGGGAAGCCACCTGCATGGGGTGGGATAGGGGCAGCTGGCCAGGGAAGTGGGAAGTGCTTAGGCATGGGGAGAGCATGCTGACGAGAAGGAAAGGGAACTTGTGACTGGGCTGGGCCAGTGTGACAGGTGATTGAAGGCTGGTATGCTTGGCAGAGGGAAAGCTTGCCTTGGGTGTTGGGAGGTGGCAGGGGTGGGGTGAGGTGTATGAATGGGACTGACACTAATTCAGATGCCCAACCTCTGTGCGCCTCCAAGCATACTTAAGTGGAGTTGTTGTGAACCCCTGGCCTTGGTAGGCTCCAAACTCACAACTAAGTAAAACCAGACTTGACCCCCAGATAAATCAGCCACAAGCCTCCCCTACTGTTTTGAGATACTTTAATAAAGAATAAATCCTTGAAATAGCCGCACAGGATTTAAACACCCAGCTTGTAGAGTCAGCAGGTTCTGGGGTGAGTATGACTCAAGCCCCTTACTCTATGTGTCATCTGGCAGGGAGGAAACCTTCTAAGCTTCCCGTAAAATGGGGTACAAAATGACACCCCCACCTAAGGTACCGTGAAGTTTAAGTGAGATAATGCATGTGAATCACTGAACTCAGTAGCTAGCAGTGAATCTTAGAACAATAATAATTATAACAGTGAATAGCAGTGGGGAGGAACTAAACTTCAGGTCATTTCATGGATCTTTTATTTTCTTTCCCATGTACAAAACTCTCCTGGTTTGTATTTAACTTTCCTTAATGACCATACTTCAAATTACACCAGCAGTGCCGTGATTATAATGGAGTCGAATCCATGAATTTTGCCATGGTACTCATCCTTCACGCATCCATCAAAACCCACAGAATGAGAACTGTGTAGCACTAAGCACAAACCCTAACATAGGCCACAGACTTTTTAGTTAGTAACAATGTGTTACACTAAGCACAAACCCTAACATAGGCCACAGACTTTTTAGTTAGTAACAATGTGTTACTATCAGTTCATCAGTTATAACAAACATGCCAGAGGAATGCAAAATGTTAAAAAATAATGGAAATGAGGGTGGGAAGGGGGGTGACAACTCAATCCTGTCAACCTAAAACTGTACTAAATATTAAAGCCTAAAAAATAAAAAAATAAAAAATCACAGAGGTGAATGAGTTCCTTATTCTCAGGTGTGACAATGGTGCCAGGTGCATCCCCACCCCACCTGGCCAAGCAGCGCCATTCCCCGCTTTAAGAATTATGGCCATGCCTAAGTGTATCTTCTTCCTTACGTGCCTGGAGGTCCCCGAGAACAAAACGCAGTAAAAGCTTATGCCACGTACGTAAAGGTCACCTGGCAAGGAGGAAAACGTTAAAAAGTTGGAGGAGTGTGGCCACAGGAAAGGCTCTCTGTGTAGACAGCGTGTGGTTCATGAACCTCCTTCTCTCCCCCCCCAGGTTAGAGCCTCTGGGAGCCTGTACTCTGTCTGCTTTATCCCAGGCGGTGGCCGTCACACTCTCAGGTTGCCCATTTTGAAGATGTTAAAGATATTATATTTATGTGCATTCAGTAAACACTCTTTCTCAGTGCCCAGAAACAATGTTAGGGTTAAAGAACACAGAAAAAAGTGACAGCTGAATTCAAATAAGTGTGAGGCAGGACCTCTGCACGGGCCGCCTCTTATTTTGAAAAGAGCTTTCCCATCTAAGAGAATTGCAGTGTAATTTGAAAATCCTAAGCACAACATTTTTTAATATTATTTTATTTTATTTTGGCATGGGCAGGCTTTGGGAATCAAACCCAGGTCTATGCCATGGCAGGCAAAAATTCTGTTCCTGAGCCGCCGTTGCACCGCCCCAAAATTTTAAGGACAATTTAAAAGCTGAATATTTAACAACATAATAGAGAATCATTTTGCTGCCATGATATCGTAACTGAGTCTTATAAAAACTCTTCTGTTGTAACTCAGGGCCATGTAAGGTGTTACTTTTAGTGTTATATTTATCTCAAGCTTTTCGTTTATCACATTACGAATGTTTACATTTATACACATCAAAATATTCCTCCTGATGTCAATAAGTGAAGTAAATAAAAGAAAAGAGATTATAACTCCAGTTGGAAGTGTAGGAGAGGATGGAGTCCAGTCCCTTTAAAAACCCTGATAGATGAATCCTGGTGTCCTAAGATCTTACTTCTATCATTGGGTTATATCAGTTGCCAGCCCCTGCGTGTCTTCTGCTTAAAGTCTTTGGGAAAAAAACAAATCTTCCGATTGTCTCCATGGAGCAAAGATATATTTCTCTTTCTCTATTTAAGATTTTTAGATACCTGCCCCCTGACCCCCACCCCACATTTCTCTTTCTGGGAAGAAGGGCCGAGAATGGCTCCCTCTTTCTAGGTCTAGCTGTCCTACCTCCTCCCTGCAGGGGACCCTCTGGCTCCCCCTCTCTCAGGAGGAATCAGGGAACCAATAGATGACTCAACAAGGCACATGGATCCTTTGTCACAGCTCCACAGAAGGCCGTTCCCCACATTTTTTGCTGATGTTTTATGCATTGAAAGTATTACAGAAGGTAAATGAGGCTGAAACTTCACAGCTGTTCATTCTTCTTTTAATCAGCTATCTCAGAGCCGTTAACACTGACTTTTAAATATTGCCAATAAGGTCAGCCTCTATACGCTAAGTTAGGAAAACTCCGAAATGAGAACTTTTGTCAGCTGCAAAAGAAACTGCTTTTGGTGTGTGTGTGTTCTCACTCTCCCCTTTTCTCTCCTCTCCACCCCTCCTCCATTTCTTCCCCCTCCCATCTCTTTCTCTTTCTTCCCCCTCCTACTTTTCTCCCCTATTCCGTATCTTTATCTTTATCCCTCTTTTCTCCCCCCTCTCTCTCTCTTCCTCTCCCCCTTTCTCCACGTCCCTCCCCCACATTGTTAGAAAGATTCGGCCATGTTTATAGCCGATTGTCCTTTCTGTGCAGTTCTCTGTGGTGTGGGACCCACACTAACAGACTTGGGGTGGGGAAGCAATGCTCTTACAATCACAGCTTTTGTTTCTGGCCAGTGGAGGAGCCAAGGAACCCTGCTGCCCTCCCAATTCGTGGCTGTACCTTTGTCCCCCATGGATGTGGATAGAGAAAGAGGAGAAAAGAGATTAGTTTAAAGATTAGACGTCTGACACTTTATCTGCAGGCCGCAGCAGGAAATTTTACTATAAACCTTGTTTGGTGGTTTATTTGGAAGGAAGGTAAAGGGTTCCTTTCTTTCGAAAGTGTATTCTTCTGTACTCTCATGGCACTCTGTAAATAATTCTTGTAGCACTTAAATTGTTAGGTTATGACTTATTTCTTTTATGCATCTTTCACCTTTATGCTCTTAGGAGCCCATAGAGGGGCTGGAATCCTATCTGACTCATCTCTGAGCGCCCCTACTGCACACAGTGCTTAAAAGCACCTGGCTTGTGCCCTCCCCATGAACTTTATTAATTAGATACATTTAATAAAGTTATTGGATGAAACAGAATGCAGCCATTATAAAGAATGAGAAAGGAGTTTATTCACATGCAGGAAAAAATAATAATACATATAGTACATTAAGTGGAAAAAATAAAAAGTTACATCTTAGCTGTAGAATGTCATTTTGGACAGATATAATTTTGTACCTAGAGCCTAACTCAGAAGGTGTACCAGCATATAACCCACATTCCTAATCACATTTGCCTCTCTAGAGCCAGATTTGGGGAGAGAGGGGAGGTCCTTGAGGAGGAAAATTCCACCTTTTCCTTTTTATACTTCTGATTTGTTAGAATTTTGTTTTTTGTGTCATAAAATGAAGCTGGCCAGTGTCAGCATGGCCACTTCCTGCCCCACACCTATCAGTGGTATTCCCTGCTCAGCTTTCCAGAAAGAGGTGCTCATCCTCCTCCTCACATCTCACTCCTTCCCCTTGGTGCTGTCATCTCCCATCTTTTTCAGCGTCTTCATTACCAGTTAGTGCCCTCTCATAATTCCAGCCTTCCTCCTTCTACCGTCTCCTTCCCCACAGGCTACAAATCTCTTCATGGATGATGGTTGGGTGGATGGACAGGCAGGTGGATGGGGCAGTTTTCGGTGGGTGCATGAATAGTTGATGGTTATGGGGATGGATGAGTGAGTAGATGGTGGATTGGTGAATGATGATGGATGGGTGGATGGGTGGATGGATGGATGGATGGATGGGTGGATGGATGGATGGATGGATGGATGGATAGGTGATTGGATAGATGGATGACTGGATGGATGGATAGATCCTTTCTGGTCCTGCCTCTCTCCCAGTTACTGCCCCAGTAGCTCCTTCCTTTTACAATCAAAATTCTCAAAGCTTAGATTTATCTATTACTCCACTGTAGGTCAGTCTTCAACTTGCTATAATCATTGAAATCAGGAATCCCTCTTTCCTTAATTTCCCTTAGACTATTTCTGGAAGAGTAGGCAAGCTCATGTCTATTCTTTCCTGAATCTTGTCATTGTTGCCCTCTGGCTCTGTGCCCCTAGACTCTTGAGTTCCCCCAAAGCCCCTCACCACCACTTCTACCAGGGTATGAGATCTTCCATCAATTTGGACCATGGAGTTCTACAATACCAAAGTTTTGGCAGTTCTGACTTTGCTTTGCTAATACCCTCTAGGAGATGGTTATTGGTATTCTTGCTGAAACAGGGAGACCTGGAGGTGCCTGGCTGCTCATGCCATGTCTGCTGACCTCCACCAAGGTTGCAGTTGGCCAACACTGAGACACTCTGAAGCTGTTTTCTCGTGGCCAGGCCCTTGACATGGCCCTGAAATGTGCGAGAACACATTGACCCCACCTTTCTGTCAAAGCTCCATAAGTTAGAGGCCAAGCTGCACTGTCAAGCACTCCCCTCTCCCCACAGAGCTCTTTGAGAAAACCTCTCAGCTTTCTTCCCAGATCCTGTGTCTAACAAACCCCTCCCCATGATGTCCTACAGTCACCCTCCTCAGTCTTAACATGTCTAAAACTGATTCACTAGCTTTACTCCCAAGCCATTAACCATCTCCTCTTCATTCCCCTCAGGATATGGAAAGAGAAGTTAGATAAATGGGGTTTGGTCATGGATGTATGATTCTGAACCAACCTTACCTACCTGTCATTATGCTCCCCCAGGGCCCTAGTGGCACAGACATCAAGGGCTGATGAATACAATCTGCATTTCTTCTTAAAGGTTTGACTGTAAGGAGAGAGAGGTCAGCCATCAGAGCCATAGAAGAGTGGCCTGTCATCAAGATTAGCTGGCCCAAAGCTGTGCCATTTCTTCTTTTCACCTAAAATCCCCACAGGTGTCTGAACATTTCATGGTGGTGTGGGGAAGCCCAGCCCAGAGGGTGCCAGCCCACTGGAAAGCCTAGACCTGCCATGCTAGCACCTGTGCAGGCCAGAGCAGCAGGAGCAGGTGGCCCATGTGAGAAAGAACCTTAGAACTTTGATCCTTCTCCCAGATGGAGTAGCCCACTCTCTCCATCCTCCAGCCAGATGCAACAAGGGACAGAGGGATGTTGTGCACTACAACAGTGGATGGTAGATTATCCTTGCTGTAGGCTGCTGGAACAGAAACCCTCCTCCTTTGGGCTGAGAATGAGAGAAGAGCCCAGGCTTCCTCCTCCTGAACCCAGTGCCATCACTGCAGCACTGAAACCCTGGCCCTCAGTCTTGACTTTCTCCTTTCTCTCATTCTCTGCATCCAAGTACACCTCTCCTCTGCATCAACTTAAGTGTAGGACTCCATCGGTGCTGAACGGCGCTGCTCTGCTTTCTGAGAAACTGTCCCCCCATCACCAAATCTTCTAGCTTCTGTTCTGTTTTCTTTACTGAGATGGGAATGATCTCTGATCTCATTCACCATCAGTGGTCCCCATACCCCAGCCTCCTCTCTGGCCTCAGCCCACCCAAGGACCTATGAACTCATGCACCAGCCCCAATCTCTGTGTCTCTCTCCTCTTCTTTCTGTTTCCCAGCTGCACCATGTCAGCTCATCTCCTTGCGCCTTCTCTGGCTTTTTCTATTTTCCTGGATGCCGTGACCTGCTTCCTCTTCTGTTATATTCAAACTCCCAGTCATCCTTAAAGATCCAGCTCCCCCTTTGCCTCCTCGCCCTCTGCACCAAGCATGCACCAGGGAGGTCCCCAACACTCCCTTGCACTTACTGTTTACACTTGTGTGTTTTAACCCAACAGAGTGCTCCCTGGGGCAAGGTATCATGTTTTATTCATTTTGTTAATTCCTAGCCTGTAAAACAGAATTTGGCAGACATTCTTATGTCCTCAAAAAAATTCAAGGTATATGAATGTGCTTTTAAGCTGTAAAATAATATACAAATGTGAGTTAGTGTAGTATCGAAGGCATCCCAATGTAATATCTGAAATTTGGAGGGTGAGATAAACACACGACAACTACTTTCTAGAAAAGGCCACTAGAAGCAGAAAAAGATGCTTCCTCCAAATTATAGGCCAAAAAGAATAAAGATCTTAAATGGGAGTTATAGCAAAGGGCATGAAACTTGCAAGTGCAAACAGCAGAAACGAGATGTAAAAAGAGTGAACCCTAAAACCACTAGAATTTTGAAATGTGAGCAAGAAGATTTAGGAATAGATTCTTTTGAGTTTTGCTTCTCCAATGGAGATACTTATAAGCGAGAGAAGAGTAAAAAGGTAGGAAGGACATAAACTATTGATAGACTTTGTAATTTTAAGTAACTTTTTCTTTCTCGTGGTTTATCTTCATTTTGTGTTAAATTGGTTAGAATGTTTAAACGTTTTTAAAATTGAAAGTATTTCCCTCTACCCCAGCTCTGCCAGGATGCCTTCCTGTGCATCCCTCCCGGATGGATATGTAGACGAGGGATTTTCAAAGGAGCCACAGCAAGGGACGGGAGTTGGTTTTTACCTCCAATCTGTTCACACAGTGATACTTTTATAAAATGCAATAAAAATGAGTTACTAGAAAAATAAACAGATACTAAGTTTAGTCAAAGTGCTATAAAAGCTTCTTTACGTGCTTACTCTTAAATTCTGCTCTTAGCTCATTACAGAACAGTAGCAGTTTGCAAACTGTCACCTGTCCATGTACCCCACTTTGAACAGCACCAAGTTAGACTCTACTCAGATATTTTCAATAACAGGCACTACAAGGAATCATAAAAGTTCACAGTGGTAAGAAGGATGGAAGGTGGAGGGAACGTGGGAGGGAGAAAGGAAGATATAATAAATGTGGAAAATGTTGAAAGTTGGTAAATGTGGACATTTGGTTAGAGGATATATTGGAGTTATATGTATTGGTTTTGTATTATTTTTGCAACTGTCCTGTAAATTTGAAATTATTCCAACATTAAAAAGTTTTAAAATGTTCCAAAAATAGGTTAATGAGAGAAAAGGTGCTCATGCGTAAATCTTGCCATTGATGGCGAGCTTAAGGATGTGAACCAACTGGCAAATCAATATAGTTCAGGGGAAATTTAAAATCGTAAAATAGAAAATTATTTGAGTGATGGAAAGCTCTGTTTTTTTGGTTTGTATCTCCCCAACCCACCCCCTCCAAAGTGTAATGAATTCTTTGATTCTCTTGGAGAATAATTATTTCAATGCAAAAGTTTAAACTTGAACTTTTGTTGTCAAGAGTAGCCACAGGTGCTGACAAGCCAATAAAAAGAATAAACAACGTGACAGTTCTAAAACATTTCATTAGTGTCTCCACTCTGTCATTTTGAGCACACCGTGTCATTGTGGGTTCAGATGATGGCAGCCGCTAATGCAGTGCAGGCTACAGTAGTTCTCAGTCACCAGTAGGATTCCAGTATCATATTTAAGTCTTAATTATGATTGGTGCAGGGAACAAGTTGTGGCCAGGCAATTTTTGATGTTTTCTGGAGTGGCTTACAAAAATTGGGATTCCTAACAATCTATTTTCTCAGCAATTTCAGGAAAATAATGTAGCTTCTAAAACCTAGTTTCTCTTCCTTGGGCTCTGGGGTTTTGCAACTCTTACAGTTGGAGATGGGCCATTATTTGCTGGAAGCAGGCCAGGGTTCTTTGTCTCTGACCCCAGATGAAGTTCTTCGAGCCCTTTAACTCAGTCTTCTCTTCATGTGAAGAATTTAGTATCTGGTTTCTGCAAATGAGCAAGGCAGGCTCTTGAAGGGAGAAGGCTGTGGGTTCTCCAGCTCAACCTCACTGCAGAGCGTCTTCAGCCAGCTGTGTGAATTCTGTGCAGCTCACCTCTCATCCCTCCATCCTGCACGCTGGGGCAAGACATGCCCTTCTAGATCCTTCTGTTTTATCTTGTTAATTTTGCACATACTTATCCTTCTGTTTTTCCTTAAAAACAGTTCTTTTTTTTTGCATATGATGTTTTCTTTTAAAGTGTTGATCAAAATATTAAGCCATTACCAAATGTAAGTATCCAGGCATACGGTGAGTAGGGGAGCATCCTTTTGCAGCCAGGTGTACTTTAACAACAGTATAGGTAAGTGCACTGACTTTCTTGAAGACAATAAACAGATACGGTCAAAATACCATTTCTGGGTGCTTACTCTCATTTTTTGCACTTATGTCATCACAGATCAGTAACTAGTTTGCAAAATGACCCTTTATGCCCACCGTGGTTTGAACAGGGCAGGTTAGATTTGGAGTGGAGAACATGTAGGTTTCACATGTTTTTCAAAATGTACTGGTTACTTCCATCCTTTAAAGCCTTCTTTGACATTAGCTTTTATTATTTGGGCTTTACCTCTAGCCCCTCTGCAGGTACTTAAGCTCTTATCACTGTTCCCATTCATGAAAGTAAGGAGAGATTTTACTCTTGTGGATTTTTAATGCCAACTGCACTTAAATCTTGTGAACCTAGTTTCTTTTTGAGGCCACCACTATCTTAAGAAGGTAAAATGTTACCATCTTTCCTAAAAATTTTTATTTGAAAAAGAAAGCCACGAAGGTTTCTGAGCACAGTTCATACATGACAATAATTTCAGAGTTAAAGAACTAGAGTGACAGCTCGCTCCCTGCAGGACTCAGTGTGCTCCTTGATAAAGCCGGTGCTGGAAGCCCTGTCTGCTTTTCATGTGAAGCACATCGGGCATGAGCTAATAGGTGAGGATTATTAAAAGAACCAATTATCTGATGGTTCTTGAATTTCAGTTTCTCCTTTCTCCAATCGTGGTCCGCATACTATTGTGCATGCTGTGGGACCCTTGGAATGCTGTTGTAGTGCTGACTTTTCCAGGACCTGCTGGCTTTTCCCAGGGGCACTTCCTCTCTGTACCTCCGAATGCCCTGCTATATTTGGTAGGGAGCCGAGCTGCATTGTTCAGCCTGGGGCAGGGGATTGTATTTATTTTTTACTTTATGTGGTTTCAGCTCTTTCGGCTTTTTTTTTTTTTTTTTTTTATTGTTCTCTTGCCTCCTACAGAGCTTTTTTTTCCAGTACAGCTGGGAGAGGGAGGGAGCACTCAGTTATGAACTCTTTAGCTCACAGGGCGGAAAAGCAGATTTTCCCCATTCTCAGCAGTTCCAATCGCTTCTAAGCTACAGATGCTTCACCCGTTGTACCTCTGAGACCACATCAGTTGTGTATTAAGGAAAAACAGTAAACAAAATGCATGAAATTGTCTCCAATAAAGTTTTCCTGCCTCAATGACATAGCCGATGAGATGGTCATATGTTCCCATTAGAGGAAGCTCTAATCCGTTTAGAGATTAGTCACACCACTGTGCCCCATACCCTTTCTCCTTGTAAATAGAGGAGTAGTCACTAGTGAAAGAGCAAGCCTTCTCATAGTGGAGTTAGTGAACACATTACTACATAATTATATTGGATTTGAAGATAACTAGGAAAAGGACAGGTGTGTTCAAGATGCACTTCTCGTTGACTTCACAGGACTACCTTGGCTGTATCAGGAGCCAAACGCAACTTCCTCTGGGGACCGAAGAAAGAGCAGCCCTTTTTGGAAACATAGAGGATATCTACCACTTCAACAGGTAAGTTAATACTCAAAAGATGGTTCTCCATAGGAGCTTTATGAGTTTTTCACAAATTAGCATGGCCTAAGAAAACTGATCACTTTGTAATCCCTGATTCAGCTTCTTGAGTTTTCGTGGACCATGAGTTTTCTACCTGGAAGCATCCTTGTTTCCATACCAGCCTCGCGTTTGTCTATGATTCCCTCCTGCCCATCTTTCTGGCTTGGAGAAAAGACCCGCTTCCCGGGAGGAGCAGTGACATCTCCCTTCCCTAAGGCAACGTGGACAGGGTGGCTGAAATACAGACCTCACTTAGTCCCTGCCTACGCCTGCCTTCCTGGATTTTCTAAAAATGTCTCTCTGCCAGGGAGTGGGCAGGACACAGTAAATGCACAGCAAATACTTTAATTCTTTCATCAAAAGTGGGTTAAGGACCTGCCCTGTAGCATGCACTAGGCTAGCAAATGACAATAATGAATGAGACAGAAAAGGTCTGGGCTATAGGGAGCCAAAGGGGATGCAGGCTAGGAAATTAGTGATTGTGATATATTGTGATACTTCCCGCAGGACAGGTGATGGGCAGAGTAAGAGCCCAGACCTGTACTGACCCATGTGGAACTGCATCGCAGCCAAGCTACATGTGTGTCCATGGGGGTGGGGGGGGGGGGTCTTTAAATGGAGTGAAATAATTAATCCTTCACTTCAAGTCTTTGCTCAAATCTTCATTTCTCAATGAGGTTTACCCAGATATTCTATTCAAGGCAGCAGCCGGTGTAGATATATACACCTACACACACACACACCTGCACATCTGACCCCCTTTTCCCCACAGCACTTTTCAGTGATTAGTATACTATATGATTTACTTTTTTCTTCTCCTATCCCCTTCTCCCAGAATGCTGCCTGAGGACAGGGATCTGGGCTTGCTGTGTTACTGTCTAGGCACATACAACAGTGGCCCACAGGAGGCATTCAACTTTTATTAAATGAACAAATGAAAATAATGGGAATATCAACCTCATATGGTTGTGAAGCCCCAGTGAGTTTCTATACCTACCATGCCCAGCTCAGTGCCAGCACAGGGCAATAAATTAGCCAGTGATGACGTTGATTCAGTTATGATAAAATCTCTATATGAACTTCTAAATTGTCCTGTCATTTTGTGACCCAAAAATAGTGCAAAGCTAAATCATATCCCTCTTGGCTTACTAAGATGGGGCCCTGGGCAAGGACCTCCTTTTCCACCTTTGAATCCCAAACACCTCGCATAAGAGTTTCTTGAGTTGAATAAACCATCCTTTAATTGTGAAAGCCTAGGGTATAGAAACATGGGTTTACCACAGGATTTCTCTTTCATTTGACTCAATAGACTTTGAAACCCAGTTTGTATCTTCTGAGACAGTGGTTCTCAACCTGGGCTAGAAGGTACAATCACCTAGGAAGTTTTGCTTTGTTTTGTTTAAATACAATGGCTGGACCAACCCCAGAAATTCGGATTAACTGGTGTGGGCCAGGGTGTCTAATTTTTCAGAAGGTGCCCAGGTGTTTGGAATGTACAGCCACAACTGAGAAGCACTGTCTGGATACAGTAAACCCAAAGCTAAGAAAAAAGAAAAAGCACATAAAATACTGAGTCAGGAAATCCAGAATATCCGTGTTTATTATGTTGCTTTTAAAACAGGCCCCTTTTAGCTGAATGTGAGAATGACAGAGAGAGGAGAGCTGGGGACACAAATGAAACCAGAAGGAAAGATAGACGATAAAGACTGAGATGGTACAATCGAGGAATGCCTAGAGTGTACAATGATAGTGACTAAATGTACAAATGAAAAAATGTTTTTGCATGAGGAAGAAAAAGGAAGGTCAATATTGCAGGGTGTTGAAAATAGATGGTCATTCATATTTTAAAACTTTAACTTATGTGTGAGACTAAAGAAAAAAATGTTTATTTGGTACAAAATTTTTTTAAAAAAGGGCCGCTTTTAACAGTCTCTGGTGATAAATCCCTTGATCCTTGCAGAACCCACCTGTGGCTCCCTAACCTGAAAGAGGCTGGAGACTGGAGGTCCCCAGCCTGAGCCTTCAGGTGGGTTGACTGGAAGTTGATGCTAACCGGTATTTTTCAAGGATGTACATCATGTCGGATACATCCTTGAAAGCATTAAATGCATCAGCTGGTCTCTCTGACTCCAAACCCCACGCATCATACCAGGGGCTCCTCTGCCGGAGTGGAGCCCTGGTTTTCAAGCCATGGTTCGTGAACTCGTGGCAGACCCTCCAGGAAGGCTTTTTAAACCCCCTGGAGTTTAGATTGCCCTGTGTCCCTTGAATGAAAGAAAGCTGAGAGGGAGTTAGCCCCCTGTGTCCACCAGTAGAGACCACTGTCATAGAGTCCAAATCTGCAGAAGTCAGGTAACTGAGATCTTCCTGAATTGCTTTGCTGTTCTTTTCTATTTGGTGTTCACTGAACAGGAAATCAGGCATGTTTAAAATAACTGAGTCAGTGAGCAAGTCCCTGACGAGGAATTCACAAGCCATCAACGTGGTGACACTTAGTGTCCATGGGCCTGCACGCACATCCCTTATGCCGGTCATGTCTGTCTGTCCCCTTCACGGGCATTGTCTCCTCGAATCCACTTATCAGCCCCACGAGCTAGATGGGATGCCTGTTGTCATGCACATTTCACAGAGGAGGAATCCTTCTACAAGGTGGAAAGTCCTTTGCTCAAAGATGAAGAGCTAGAAATAAAATCCACTCATTGTGGATACCTGGTTTTGTCAAATATATCTAGCACTCTACACTATTTTCAAGAATATCTTCTTATTTAACCGTCAGTGTTGAATTGATCATGCTGTTTTGTCCTCCTCCCTTTTTATTTCCTTTCCCTCAAATCTGGAGTCTTAATTTGGAGTCCAGATACTTCTCAAATCTCATTCGTTACCAAAAAGGATCCAGGCGTATTCAGGGATCTTTGTTATTATTATATTTGTTTAAGTAAAAGGATTAATATGCCTATTGCCTCTTATGGATCCTTTGTTACATACTTTATGTCTTTTGATTTCAAAGATACAACTATCTGGCAAATTGATGGTTAGGGCTTGAAATAATAAATGTTACAGTTGCTATTATTGCACCTCCAAGTTTTTTAACATAATATAGTAATAAGGTGGCCAAGTTGGCAAGACTTATCTCTCTAAAATTAAAATGGGCAAAGAAAAAGTGGTTTTATGCTAACCTGCAAAATCTTAGCTGACTGGATGTTTTTTTCAAGAAATATTTTCAAGACCCAGAAAAACATAGAGAATGTAATAAATGCCCACAAACCTCCCCTGACTCTATCAAAGGCTTTCCTTGGGCCATATTTGCTTTTGAAGTTTTTTGAAGCACGAAGGCGTTGTAAATAAATTCGAGTCCCCTTATCTCTCCCTTCCCAATCCCATTCTGTCCTGTGGAGAATGGTTTTGGCAAACTGGTTCTCCAAGTGGGGACAGGAGGAGGAAGCCAGGATTTATAGTGTTTGCCAATTTCTGTGGTGTAAACACTCCCATCAGGGCAGATTTCAAGCCACTAACACCACATCACCAAAACAGCATTAGGAAGAGAGGTGCAGAGTTGACCCAACAAGACGAAAGTGGGCCTGTGCTCCTGGAACGAAAGAAAGCTGAAAGGGAGTTAACCCCCAGTGTCCACCAGTAGAGACCATTGTCACAGACATTGCTCTAATTATTACTGCCACCCAGAGCTTGGTGTTTGGTTCCCATGCACGTCTTCTTGCCATTAATGTATGTACATCTATTGAAAATAAGTAACACACTTTCACTTTTTTCAAACATGACATAGATGGTGTCAGTCTTTTACAAGTTTTTCCACTCAGCATTCTTTGTGAGATTTATAGCTCGTTCGTTTATTTTTAGCTGCTATGTAATATTCTGTTGTGGGATATATTGATTTTCATTTTGCCAATCACACTTAAGATTGACCCCCTTTCCTTGTTTACTGGCCACTTAGATTTCTTCTGTGAATTGATGGTTCATATCCATTGCCCATTTTTCTGTTGCGATGTTTCTTTCCTTAGGTGTTCTTAAAAATTCTGGCTAGGGGTTTTTGTGACTTAGTGAATCACCAACATCTCCCAGGATATGACTTGTCTTTTAACTTTAATTGTAGTTTCTTTGGAAAGAAGTTTTATCATTTAGGAGTTTGACTACATGAAATTTACTTTTCATTATATGTGGATTTTGCGTTTTAAAAGTTATCTTCTACCCTCAGGTCATAAATATACTCCCTAGTTTTTCTTTTAAGAGTCTTGTCATTTTGTTTTTCACGTTAGTTCTTTTTTTTTTAATTTAATGCATCATTCTTGGATTTCAAGGAAGGGGAAATTATCTGAATGAAGCTCAGAAATTCTTATGATGGCTATAAGTTTCCTTTAGTTGGTGATAAGAGGCATGTTAGAATTAGATGGGGGAGAAGGACGGCAGCCTTGCTTTTCTGACTGTGCCCTGAATGGATGACCTGGGGTAAGTCATTCGTTGTGAATTTGTTTACTGATTCATTTATTCACAAAACACCTACTGGCACACTGTGGCACACATTTTCATTCTCCAGTATGTCTGGGAATGATTGGACTTATATTTCTAGGGGACGTGGGGAAGAAACACAGGACACAGGGATTTTAGTACATTTAGTTATTATTGGATATTTGTGCTGTTTGCGTTTTTTCCTTCTGTTGCTGAAGTTGTCATCTCTACCTTCCTCCTTGGAGGGTAAAACAAACAATTGCACGGTAATAAAGGGTCTTGCTAGCCTCTACAGCTAGCAAGATTTGTCCATTTCTGAAATGCTGAGAATGCTGACTTATGTCTGCAAATGAAGCCAGCCAGTCAGCCCGTTTTCTGCAGCTCAATTAATGTCCTCTACAGTATATTTTACCCCAACCGTTTTTATAACCCTATTTCTTTTTTAGGGGAAGAAGGAAGGAATAAAAGAGAAAGTGAGAAGGAAAAAGAGAGGGAAGAAGAAGAGAGAAAGGAGGAAGAGGAGACGGGGAAAGGAGGGAGGGAAATGTAGGCAGGAAAGTACCATATTCCCCAGCTGTCCCCAAAATCTTGACCCAAATCATACGAGAGCAAAATATCAGAGGAAGTTGGATTGACTTTCCTTCTGGGAGCTGATCACGTCTTGGCTTACTATTCAGAGCAACTTGTTCAGATTGCCTGACCTTTGACACTGTCACCTTTGCCAGAGTCATATTATTGAGATTATACAGTAACCTTTTGTGTCAGTCTTATTTCACTGAGGGTCATGTCCTCAAGGTTCATGCACATTGTCATATGCTTTGGGACCTCATTTCCTCTTCCTGCTGCCACATTAATTCTTAATCTTCCAATTCCTGGAGGTAGGATGTAAGGTGGGAAATCCAAATTGTCATTTTCACGTGGCTAGCCAATTGTCCCACCACCGCTTGCTAAAAAGCGCATCCTCTCTGCTGATTCGCAGCTCCAGATTTCTCACGTATAAAGCTCATACGTGTGTGGCTCTATTTCTTGGCGCCGTGTTCTCTTTCATCGGTCTACCTGCCTCTCCCTGCCTCAGCGCCACATTGCTTAATGATCAAGTTTATTGGCTTAGATTTTCTTGGCTTGCAATGTCAAGCAATATATATGTATATATTTTTTTAGTTTGTCAAACTCCATGAAGTACTCCGTTGGAATTTTTATTGGAATTGCATTAAATTTAAAGATCAACTTTGGTAGAGTTGCCACCTTTAAAATATTGAGTCTTCTATCTATAACCATCATGTCTTACAATCAGGCCTTTTAAAATGTCCTTTAATAGTTAATGTTTTATACTTTCTCCATCACATTCATACATGTAACTTTTAAAAATTTATTCCTAGATACCTTGTTGCTTTTGACGTTATTCTGGCTAGAGTATTTTTTCCATTTTTTTCATTAGCTATTGTTGTGACGTAAAAGTGCTTTTGATTCTTTTATGTTGATGCTGTGTCTATCCAACTAGCTTTTTGAACGTTCCCATTAGTTCTAAAAGTGGCATATATATTCTCTTGGATTTTCTATGTAGACAATGATATTGTTTGAAAATGAGGAGACTTATTTTGTCTCCTTTACAGTACTTCTACCCTTATGACCTTCTAAAATCTTATTTCCTTTGGTTAAGTCTTCTCATATGCTGTTCCTTAGATTGGCTTCCTTTTCTTGTTTATAACATTAGCAGGAATGCTTTAACTGTTTTACCATTAGGTATGATGTTTGCTGTGGGATTTCCATAAACACTTTACCTGTTTTGCCAAGATTTTATTGTGAATGATTCTTGAATCTTATCAGATGCTTAATCTGTCTTTAATGAAATTAGCATGTGGTTTTTCTCCCTCAATTCATAATGTGATATGTTAATAGGCATTCTGACTTGAATCATACATATATTACTGGAATAAACCTTCTCTGGTCATAATGTCTTATATTCTTATGCTCTGATGAATTTGATTTGTTCGTATTTTTTAAAGAAAATTTTTATGTATGTTCAAAAAAGAGATTACTATATAATCTTTTTCCTTGTACTATCTTCATTCAGTTTGAGTATATGACAGATTTAAATTATTTCACTAAATCTTCCATCATGAAGTGTTTTGGAATACAATTAAGACTTCATTTTTGTTTTCATTTCAGTAGCCAAATTTCTCTTTCTTTCTTCATCCCTTGAAACTTAAGTCTCTGGTTTGGTGTCTGGAATAAATTCCTGGATGGTCAGGAAATTGGGTCAGTCAAATGAAACCACTTTCCCCATTTGAACCTGCACTCTAAAATCCCCAAACATTTCCTTACTACCAACCAAAGGAGTATAAATGCCAATTTGATACTGCATCCCTCTCTTGGAACAGAGAACAGTTATCTAAACTGCAATTTGAATCTTTCTTTAAGATTGAAGAGTAGAGAAAGAGAGTGAATTCCTCCATCTTGCAGTAATTTTTAAATTGTTTCTTAGTAGATTAAAATCCTGCAAGCTCTGTCCCTCCCTCTAAGGATCAGAGTCAATTTTTTCCTTTTTTCCTTTTCCTTCGACCCTTTCTCTTTATTGAATATACCTGTGTTGAGTGACTTGCATGTGAAACCCTGGGCTAGTCCAGTGGTGGAAAGATGAACCACATCACTGTATAACAGAGACAAGTCATCAGTCAAGGAATCAACAGAATGCTGTGAGAACTCTGAGGAACATGCAATTAATTTTGTCTCAGAGGGTAGTGAAAGACAAAAGACAAAAAATTCTTTGGGCCTTGCATTTTCTTCCTTAAAATGTAATTTAGGAAATGAATCATGGGATACATATAACAACAAAGCACAGAAAGATGCAGCAGTTACCCTTACTTTTAGTGCATTTTCCACACAATGATAGAAACATTTTTATCCCAGGCTTTTTGCAACTGGGTGTTTTTCAGACTATTGCAAATGTATCAATAGAATTGATGGAACACTTGGCACTATTAACCATACCCTAGTTTCTCTTTCCACATCCCACATGCCTCTATGGATGCAACAAATTCCAACACCAGCAGACCTGGGTAGAAGGGACAGGGGAAAGGAAGTGGTGCTTATTCTATTGCTGACCCAAAGGGAAGAGGCTGTGTTCCAAATCTTATTCCATGACAAGCAGTAGAACCTTTAAGGTCATAATATGATTCCTGTCTTCAAGTTCATATCAGAAGTCAGAAATTTTTACATGTAATGCCTTTCTCTAGAAAAGAACAGCATTTTCCCTTCTTGGGACCTGAGCTCAAGCAAGAAATCTTGTATTTTTCTTTTTCATAGTCCTACTCAGATGGAGGAAATATTTGGGATATTGGTCAGGAAAAAGAAGAAATACCCCAATACTAAAAGCAGATGACTCTAATCTAAGTGTAGTTTTGAATATAAAACATAATCCACGAGCCATTCCTACCTCCCAGGGTACAAGGACGGGTTGTGCATTAGAACACTGAGGCAATGAAAGACCCAGTCCCACCCTTATCACAGCAATCCTGGTTCTGGTCTTTACAGAGCATCCTCGGTGGCCAGCACACAGCATCTCATGGCCCAGCCTGTGTCCCATGGTTCTTTATATGTTATGTGATAGTTAGTCACCTGGTATCTCCACACTCCTGGTTACTCACCGAACTCCAGTCATACTGACTTCCTTTCTACACCTCAAGCAAGGACATGCCAAGCTCTTTCCAACCATGGACCACCATGAAAAAGTCACTTTTTCTTCCAAACCTTCCCACGCAAAAATATCCCCTCCTCAGAGAGCTTCCCATGACTGCCCCATCCCTCTCCACCCCACCCAGCCTCACTTGTCTCCATCGTGTTGCACTCCCTAGTAAAATGTGGCTGTATGCTGTTTATTTATTCATATGTTATCATTTCTCACCTCTGATCAAAGCCTAAGCACCATGGTGCAAGGCCTTAATCCCTCTCACCCCCAGAACCTCAGGGTCTATGGTGGTGAATTAATGTTTGTTGAATGGAGGGCAGATGCAGTGGGTGGGCCAGCTGCATCAGGATGTTGGTCCCGAAGGCAAGAGCACAAGAGATCCCACTGCTTTCTCTTCACTGTTCCCAATTTTAGTTTACACCTCATATTTTAGCAAAAGTTGTAAAGGAGAGCTAACTAGATGATGCAGATGAGGCCTCCCAGGTAGGTTGTAACATGTGGAAGACTTCACAATGCAGGGTCTACCCCTCAGCTTCCTGAGTCAGCCAGGGAACAAATCTTTTAATGGCTTGAAGGTAACGTGATGCACATAGAATTTAAAACACAGGTAGTTGAAGATTATCAAGGAACATTTCTGCTGAGCTATGGAAAGTAACATGATGGATTCTGCTCAAAATTCTCTGCTCAGTAGGAAGGATTTACATTGAGAGAACTTCCCATACAGCACCTACATCCCATGCATCCATCCTCCAGTAATGGAAAATACTGGCCTAGAAACATTTCTTTTTCAGTTCTTCTCAGCTGAAACCTAGCCAGAGTGGAGAAGCATAGGAACAAGCAAGTTTCAACCATAAAACCTTAAGAAAGCTTAAGAATTTGAGACACCAAGTATCCATCAAAGCAAGGTTCTCATCAGAGCTGAAACAGGAGCAATGGCTGGAAATCTTTTAAAGTACCAACTGCAATCCCTCTCCTGGCAGAAGAGGTTTATATATGGACTGCAGAACCAGCACCAGGGGGCCCTAGGGTCCAGTATTCACAAATGAGTAGATGTGGGCCACCATGAAGAATAGGGGGTCCAGGGGAACCCACATGTTGAACACCAAGACTCCTGTTGTCTGAACATTAGCAGTTAATCTCCTCCCTTTCAGGTGTGAGCTTGGTGACCACCTGCAAAAACTATCGCAAGTGAAAAGACTGACACATATTGACAGAAGCCCCCAGTGATTCCAATCAGCAAAATCATTCTAGAGTAGTGCTTCTCCAAACTGGATCTGTGGACCACTGAAAGTCTCCTAAGTCCCTTTCAGAGAAACTGTGAGGTCAAAAATATTTTCGTAACAATACTAAGCTGTTATTTGACTTTTAACATTTGCACTGTTCATATAAAAGTAACAATGAGCAGAAAGATGGTACATTTGCACAAATCAAGGCACTGACACCAAGTATTAGTAGTCATTGTATTCTTCACTGTGATGCACTCACAGATTTTTTAAAAAGGACCAATTTTACCTAAGATGATGCAGTAAAAATTAATTTTATAAATATCCACCCTTTAACATCTATGTTTTTAATGTTCCGTGTGACAAAAGGAAGTAGACATAAAGCCTTCTATACCAAAGTGCAAGGATTGCCTGAAGGACAGGAACTTGTGAGATTGAGTTGCTAGCTAAACTAGTCACTTTTTTCTTAGAAAAAAGCTTTTATTTTGAAGAATAACTGACAAACAAGCTATAGCATTAAGACTAATACTTGGCAGATTTTTTTTAAAATGAAGGTTAAAAATTCCCACATTTGTTGCCAACAATAAAGCTTGAGCTTTTGAGCACAAATTAGAAATTTGGATTACTTATATCTGCCACCATGAGCTTGATAGCTTCCCAATACTTTAAGACTTTTCTAATGAGGTCATTGGTGTTATCAGCAAATGAGGCTTCTGATATTGTATGTTAAAATTAATGTCATACTAAAGCAAAAAGTGGTTATTTGTTACAAAATTTATATTTTGACTAGAGCATTTCCTAACATAACTCATGTAGATAGTTTGATTGAATGTCATAAGTACTTGGAATCTCAGGTAGGACATGAGATTTTGTTGGTTTGTCCAGAGTGATGCCCCGATGAATCCCAGAGTGATTTGATCAGTGACTGGAAAAGTATTTGCAAGCTCCCTTCGGGAAATGGTGAGAGTGGGGAGAAATTCAACTTCCCCGAGTGTTGGATTCTTGATATTCTCACAAGCAGTGTGGACAACCAAAGCTATAGGCTGAGCCCCCAGTCTTGGGGTTTGTTCATATGAAACTTAACCCCACAAAGGATAGGTCAGGTCTACTTAAAATTTAGGCCTAAGAGTCACCCCCAAGAGAGCCTCTTTTGTTGCTCAGATGTGGCCTCTCTCTCCAGCCAACATGACAAGCAGTCTCACCACCCTACCCCTCTCTGCGTGGGACATGACTCCCAGGGGTGTGGACCTTCCTGGCAACATGGGACAGAGATCCTGAAATGAGCTGAGATTCAGCATCAAGGGACTGAAAATAACCCTAGAATGAGCTGAGAATTAACATCAAGGGACTGAGAGAACCTTCTCGACCAAAGGGAGAAGAGCGAAATGAGACTAAGTGTCAATGGCTGAGAGATTCCAAACAGAGTCAAGAGGTTATCCTGGAGGTTATTCTTACGCATTAAGTAGATATCACCTCGTTGTTCAAGATGTAGTGGAGAGGCTGGAGGGAATTGCCTGAAAATGTAGAGCTGTGTTCCAGTAGCCATGTTTCTTGATGATGATTGAACAATGGTATAGCTTTCACAATGAGGCTCTGTGAATGTGAAAACCTTATGTCTGATGCTCCTTTTAGCTACTATATCAACAGAAGAGTAGAACATATGGAATAAAAATAAATAATAGGGGGAACAAATGTTAAAATAAATTTAGTTTGAAATGCAAGTGGTAAATGAAAGCGAGGGGTAAGGGGTATTGGTATGTATAATCTTTTTTTTTCTCTGTTATCGTTTTATTTCTTTTTCTGTTGTCTTTTTATTTCTTTTTCTAAACCGATGCAAATGTTCTAAGAAATGATGAATATGCAACTATGTGATGATATTAAGAATTACTGATTGTATATGTAGAATGGAATGATATCTTAATGTTTTGTTTGTTAATTTTTTTAATTAATAAAAAAAGTAAAAAAAAAAATTAATGTCATATAGGAAGGCCTATATGACTCAGTTTTGTAGTTTGAAACTATGTGTCCCAGAAAAACACGTTCCTGAATTTAATCCATTCCTGTGGGTATGAACTCTTGTAAATAAGACCTTTTGGATGAGGTTCCTTCAGATAAGATGTGGTCCGGGCAGGGTGATAGTCCTATTGCTGAAGGCCTTATAGGGAAGGTCATGGGTCACATATGTAGGAAAAAACCACAGAAACTAAAAGTCAACAGAACTTGGAAGGGAAGGCAGAAGGCAGGAGAGGCTACCATATGCATTGTCATGGGACAGAGGAGCCCAGGACCAGGGATCACCACAGCCAGCACCAGAACGCCAGTCTTCAGGAGGAAAGCATCACCTTGATGAGGTCTTGATATAGATTTCTCCTAGCCTCAAAACTGTGAGCCAGACAGAAAGTGATGCAACTTTCTAAATGATTAATGTACAATGTGCATTTTTTTTTAAATCATGCATTGGTAAAATGCACCTTTCATAGTGCAAGATGGTCCAATGGATTTTAAAGTAAAGAGTTCAGTACATTGGTATGGTTTCAAGCTCCAATTAATTTCTAAGAAACCACCATTTGCTGAATTTCAGCATAATATCAAATAAAGATATCCACATTTACCTGAACAGGCTATTAAAATACTCCTCCCTTTTCCAGTGACATATCTGTATGAGGCTGGATTTTTTTTTTCATATACTTCACCAAAATAGGTTGTAAGAGATTAAATTCTGAAACAAATAGGAGGATTCAGCTGTGTTCTATTGAAGTGGACATTAGAGAGCTGCAAAAATGTGAAATAATGCCAATCTTTTCACTAACTTTTTGTTATATAAAATATAGTTATATTCATTAAAAGTTATTTATATTAATATGGTTTTCTTAGTAAATTAATTGATTAAATATTTTAAATTATTCTGTTTCAGTTTCTGATACAGTAAATACCAAAAGATATTTAACCCACATAAATAATTTTTAAGAGTTTAAAGTGGTCCTGACATCAAACGGTTTCAGAATCACTGACTTAGGGTGAGGAGCACCACATGAGACCCTGCCTCTGCAGTTTATAATCAGCATTGTGATGTCTTACCTTCAAATATGAAAGCACAAATGAAGCTCCCGAGATTTGAGGATAGACTCTAATATGAGCAACAGAAGTCAAAGTGATCAAACTGAGAAAAAAGGAACTCAGAGAAGCAGAAGGAATACAAGGAGCAGGAAAGAAAAGTCTCCAAACAATATCCATGAAGACAAAAGAAGATTTTGCACCCATGAAACAAGAACAGAAATCTAAGTAAGAAACATCCAAAAACATGCTTAAAAACCTACAAAACTTTGAAATAAAAATCAGATAGTAGAAATGAAAAAAATTCAATAGAAGGGATAGAAAATAAAGTTTATAAAGTCTCCCAAGAAATAGAACAATAAATAAGATGGGAAACAGACCAGAAAGGATAAGGAAAATTAGATGATCACACCAGAAGATCCAAAATCCAGTAACAGGAGCTTCAAAAAGAGAGAGAAGAAAATATGGAGAGAATATGAATCAAAGCCATAATTCAAGAACAGAGGTCTCTAGTTCTTTGTTGCCAGGGTCTCTTACAGGCTTAAAAAGGACTGAAGACCCAGAGTGCTTTTGCTTTTCTTTGTTTTGTTTACCATGTTAGAAATTGAAACTGAGAAAGTTTTAAAATGTCAATTTATTTAGTAATAACAATAAGAAATTCATATTTTTACTAAAATAATTTTTCTACCCACTAAAGTTTTCACATTTTTACAAACCTCTTTTTGTGTAACTTACTAGAAGACATCTAGATTACCATATCTGTTATTCTTTAACATTCCGTCTGTTGTGATGTCCCACATCACATAGCCTCTGGAAAAGTCCACTGTCTTCTTTTGAGTGAAGGAAAGGCAAAAAAAAAAAACCACAAAAACTAGTGATATTGTTGATTTCCTGAATGTGTCTCAGAGACCACCAACATCACTGGACCACCCTTTGAGAACAGCAGCCCAAGAACATTTCCCAAATTGTCACATCAGTTCAAGGCATGAAAAAAGACCTGCCTCAAGACCTATTCCCACAAAATTTCTGAATTGTGACAAAGAGAAGAGCATATGGCTTCCAGAATGGAAAATAGGTCATATAGAAAGGATCGGGGATCAGAATGATCATTGGAGTTCTCAGCAGCAACACAGGAATTTATAAGGCTATGGGCAGTCTCCCAAATACCTGAGAAAATGACTGTCAACCAAGAATTCCATATCCACGCAAATCAGCAACTATGTGTGAAGGGACAACACTTGGAAACATCCAGTCTCAGGAAATGTAACTCCCATGATCCTAACTCAGAAAACTACTGGGTATTGTAATCTCCCAAGCAAAGGAATGGACCCCAACTGATGTCTAATGAACAAGGCATTCAACACTGGAGGGACATGGAGGACATCGCCAGGATGAAGGCAGAGCCCAGGAGGCCTGGGCAGCAGCCTATCCAGGTTGGGGCAGAGGAACAGAGGGGTCTAAGAGGGAGGTCACCGAGAAAGAAGTTCAACCAAGAGACTTTCTGAGTGTGAACACAGAAAGTGACTTTCTGAGTGAGAACACAGTGAGGTGAGATTTGTACCTCTGGCCCAAACTTCGAGGGTAAATTAATAGTATGCACTTTTTTATTTTCAACTTTTTTAGTATTGAATATAATATATATATACAAAGAAAAGAAAGAAGAAGCAATGATTTTCAAAGTACATTTCAACAAGTAGTTACAGAACAGATTTCAAAGTTTGTTATGGGTTATCATTCTACTATTTCAGTATTTTCCTTCTAGCTGCTCTGAAACACTGGAGGCTAGAAGACATGTTTTCCTTTTTGTGAAAGATAGCATATATACAAAAAAAGCAATAGATTTCAAAGCACATCGCAACAATTAGTTATAAAACAGATTTCAGAGTTTGGTATGGGTTACAATTCCACAATTTTAGGTTTTTGCTTCTAGCTGCTCTAAGATATTGGAGACTAGAAGAAATATCAATATGATTCAGCAATCATACTTGTTTGTTAAACCTTTCATTCTCTGTATAACTCTACCATCACCTTTGATCCTTCTCCCACTGTTTAGGGTGATTTCGGCTACGCCCATTCTAAGTTTTTCATGTTGGAAAGGACTCTCAGTAATATGGGATAGGGGGATAAACTAGTTGATATTCTGGAGAGGCTGGCTGCTCTGCATTTCAGGATTTATCTCGTCCAGGGACCCATCTGGAAGTTATAGATCCCTGGAAAGTTACCCTAGTGCATGAAACCTTTGTAGAATCTTATATATTGCCCTAGGTGTTTTTTAGGATTGGCTGGAATGGTCCTGGTTGGGGTTTGGCAGGTTATGATAGGTAACAGGTCTAACTGAAGCTTACATAAGAGCAACCTCCAGAGTAGCCTCTCAACTCTATTTGAACTCTCTCTGCCACTGATACTTTATTAGTTACACTTCTTTCCCCCTTTTGGTCAGGATGACATTGTTGATCCCACGGTGCCGGGGCCGGATTCATCCCTGGGAGTCATCTCCCACATCACCAGGAAGACTTTCACCCCTGGATATCATGTTCCATGTAGGGGGGAGGGCAATGATTTCACTTGCAGAGTGAGGCTTAGAGAGAGTGAGGCAACATCTGAGCAACAAAAGAGGTCCTCCAGGGCTTCCAGGTCAAGATGGTGGCTTAACAACATGCACATTTTAGTTTGTCCTCCAGAACAACTACTAAATAACCAGAAACAGTAAGGAACAGCTCCTGGGGCCACATCAGTGACCGGACACACAGCGTATCCCAGTCTGGACCAGCTGGACTGGCTGCAAGCACCCCCCAGACCGTGAGTTCTCAAAGCTGTGGCAGTCAGCTCCCCTCCCCAACAGGCCGCTTCCCAGAGGGGAAAGGAAAGGACTTTACCAGCAGCAGGGACTGGGCACAATCAAATGCCAATTGTGGAACTAATTAACAAATTCTGACTACTAAAAATAGGCCCCCAGCTTAGGTGAACCTCATCAAAGCAGAGGTTGCTTATTTTTGCCCTGGCACCAAGGGGGCAGGACTGACAGAAAAAGGGGAAAAAAGAGAGAAGGAAACAGAGGTTTTTGTGGCTGTGTATCTACAAAGGCTTGACTGCCTCTGGATACAGTGGCAGGACTTTTCAGGCTGCAACTGCCCCAGGCATAGGCAGAAGTGAGCTCTTTGGGGGGCTTATCTGGAGCCTGTGCCTTCCCCAGGGGAGGGGTGAAGCCCCACCCAGGTGGAAACCCTCCATCAAGGAATTCAGACACCAGGGCTTGGTAATTTGAAGCCATTAAAACCAGCCTATAACCTCTCCTCTGTCTCCACCACGCCCCCAGCAGGGAGAGTCTGCCAGAGTTAAAGGTACCGCATCATCTATGCTGGTGGGACCTGCAGTCAGACAAATGCCACATACTGGGCAGGATAAGAAAAACAGAGTCCAGAGACTGCACAGAAAAGTGTTTCAACCTGCTGGGTCTCACCCTCAGGGAAAACCGACGCGGGTGACTCTTTCCTCCTGATAGGAGGCCAGTTTGGTCTGGGAAAATCTGGCTGGGGTCTATAATATCTAAGTAAACCCTCCTAAGTGTGTGTGTGTGGGGAAGGCACCACACAAGCAGGGCAAGAAAACAAGAACTGAAAAATTCTCCTCTGTTAAACAAAACTTAAGCTAAAGGTCCAGATAAAATTGAACGGAATGTCAAAGAACAGATAGACAACAAATTCATCCAGCAAGAAAACCCTAGATAAAAGAGGTGAAAGCAATCTCCAGAATAAACTAATTAGATAATTAAATGCCTAGATGCCAGCAAAAAATAACAAATCACAGTAAGAAAATTGAAGATATGGCCCAGTCAAAGGAACAAACCAACAATTCAAATGACATACAGGAGCTGAAACAATTAATTCAGAATGTACGAACAGACATGGAAAACCTCATCAAAAACCAAATCAATGAATTGAGGGAGGATTCAAAGAAGGCAAGGAAAAAAAAAAGAAGAAGAAATCAAAAGTCTGAAAAAACAAATCATAGAACTTATGGGAATGAAAGACACAGTAGAAGAGATGAAAAAAACAATGGAAACCTACAATGGTGGATTTCGAGAGACAGAACATAGGATTTCTGAACTGGAGGACGGAACATCTGAAATCCGACAAGAAACAGAAACTATAGGAAAAAATGGAAAAATATGAGCAGGGACTCAGGGAACTGAAAGACAATATGAAGTGCATGAATATACATGTTGTGGGTGTCCCAGAAGGAGAAGAGAAGGGAAAAGGAGGAGAAAAACTAATGGAGGAAATTATCACTGAAAATTTCCCAACTTTTATGAAAGACTTAAAATTACAGATCCAAGAAGTGTAGCGTACCCCAAAGAGAATAGATCCAAATAGACATACTCCAAGACATTTAATAATCAAAATGTCAGAGGTCAAAGAGAAAGAGAGGATCTTGAAAGCAACAAGAGAAAAGCAATTCATCACATACAAGGGAAGCCCAATAAGACTATGTGCAGATCTCTCAGCAGAAACCATGGAGATGAGAAGACAGTGGGATGATATATTTAAATTATTAAAAGAGAAAAACTGCCCACCAAGAATTCTATATCTAGCAAAATTATCCTTCAAAAATGAGGGAGAAATTAAAACATTTTCAGACAAAAAATCACTGAGAATTTGTGACCAAGAAACCAGCTCTGCAAGAAATACTAAAGGGAACACTAGAGACAGATAGGAAGACAGAAGAGAGAGGTGTGGAGAAGAGTGTAGAAAGGAAGACTATGAGTAAAGGTAAAAAGAAGGAAAATTAGATATGACATATAAAATCCAGAAGGCAAAATAGTAGAAGAAAGTACTACCCATGCAGTAATAACACTGAATTTTAACGGATTAAACTCCCCAATCAAAAGACATAGTCTGGCAGAATGGATTAAAAAACAGGACCCATCTATATGCTGTCTCTACTCAAAGGACACGAGGCCAAGGACACAAATGGACATTTACACACCAATGTTTATAGCAGCATTATTAACAATTACCAAGAGATGGAAACAGCCAAAATGTCCATCAACACACAGTTGGCTAAACAAACTGTGACATTTACATAAGATGGAATATTATGCAGCTGTAAGACAGAATAAAGTTATGAAGTATGTAACAAAATGAATGGACCTTAAGGACATTATGCTGAGTGTGATTAGCCAGAAACAAAAGGACAAATACTGTATGGTCTCACTGATATGAACTGACATTAGTGAATAAACTTGGAATATTTCCTTGGTAAGAGAGACCATCAGGAGATAGAAACAGGGTAAGATATTGGGTAATTGGAGCTGAAGGAATACAGATTGTACAACAGGACTGAATATAAAAACTCAGAAATGGACAGCACAATATTACCTAACTGTAATACAATTATGTTAAAACACTGAATGAATCTGCATGTGAGAATGATAGAAGGAGGAGGGCTGGGGCATAAATGAAATCACAAAGAAAGATAGATGATAAAGATTGAGATGGTGTAATCTAGGAATGTCTAGAGTGTATAATGATAGTGACTAAATGTACAAATTTAAAAATGTTTTTGCATGAGGAAGAACAAAAGAATGTCATTACTGCAGTGTGCTGAAAACAGATGGTACTTAATAGTTTAAAATTTCATCTAATGTGTGAGACTAAAGCAAAAATGTTTATTTGGTACAAATCTATACTTTGACTAGTGCATCTCCTAATATAACTTATGTAGATAGTTGATTGAACACCTTAAGTACATGGAACTTTGTATAGGACATGAGATTTTGTTGGTTTGTCCAGGTGATGCCATGATAAATCCCAGAGCCATTTGATCAGTGAGTGGAAAATTATTTGCAAAGTCCCCTTCGGGGAATGGTGAGAACGGCGGAAAACTCAACCTCCCCAAGTTGAATTCTTTATATTCTCACAAGCAGTGTGGACAACGAAAGCTGTGGTCTGAGCCCCTAGTCTTGGGGTTTGTTCATGTGAAGCTTGACCCCATGGGGGATAGGTCAAACCTACTTAAAGTTAAGCCTAAGAGTCACCCCCAAGAGAACTTCTTTTGTTGCTCAGATGTGGCCTTTCTCTCCAGCCAACACAGCAAGCAGACTGATCACCCTCCCCCTGTCCATGTGGGACATGACTACCAGGGCTGTGGATCTTCCTGGCAACGTGGGACAGAAATTCTGCAATGAGCTGAGATTCAGCATCAAGGGATTGAAAAAATTCTAGAATGAGCTGAGACCCAGCATCAAGGGATTGAGAAAACCTTCTCGACTGGGGTGTGTGTGTGTGTGTGAAATGAGACAGAGTCGAGAGGTTATCCTGGAGGTTATTCTTATGCATTAAGTAGATATCACCTTGTTATCCAAGATGTAATGGATAAGCTGGAGGGAACTGCCTGAAAATGTAGAGCTGTGTTCCAGTAGTCATGTTTCTTGATGATGATTGTATAATGATATAGCTTTCACAATGTGACTGTGTGATTGTGAAAACCTTGTGTCTGATGCTCCTTTTATCTACCTTGTCAACAGATGAGAGGAACATATGGAATAAAAATAAATAATGGGGGAACAAATGTTAAAATAGATTTAGTTTGAAATGCTAGTGATCAATGAAAGGGATCAGTAAGGGCCATGGCATGTAAAATTTTTTTTCTTTGTTTGTTATATTTTTTTGTTGTCTTTTTATTTCTTTTTCTGAATTGATGCTAATGTTCTGGGAAATGATCATGATGATGAATATGCAACTATGTGATGATATTGTGAATTGCTGAGTGTATGTGTTGGGAATGTTTGTGTTTCTTGCAATTTTTTTTTAATTAATAAAAAATTAAAAATAAAAAAAAAAGAGGTCCTCCAGATGTAACTCTTAGGCATACCTATAGGTAGGCTAAGCTTCTCTGCTACCTCCATAAGCTTCACAAGCATAAGCCTCAAGATCAAGGGTATGGCCTATTGATTTTGGTATCCCTAAAGTTTGATACAGTATCAAGGGATTCCCTGATGGTAAGGTTTAATAGTTCCATGTTTTTTCTCCCATTCCTCAAGGGACTTTGCCAATACGTTTTGATTATCTGTTTAATATACTCTGGGATGTATCCAGGCATTACATTAAGCTATATGGGATTTTTATTCTGGATTCTCTTTCTATCCAGACAGGTTGGGTTAGATTATGTGCTACAGAAAGTTTTGGTTCTGGACAAAATAAACCTTTGGTCTCAAGTAGTGTGCACTTTTAAAAGAAAGAAAAGAACTGAGATAATTTTAACTTCAGGGAAAACAAAGTCATACAAGAAAGGAAATGTAATCATGGGATTACTTTTAAAATAATAATTGCGTTATAATAACAGTAATCATGGGCTCGTCTGGGAAGGATACTGACATAGTCTTAGAAGTATAAGCACTGATTTTTCATCTAATCAACTTTTATAATAGAACTAGCAAGAAGATGGGGGAAAGGGAAGGGTGGGGACATTAGGAAGTCAATAATATCTGAAACTCAAAAATAATGAAAATGCAGCATCAGCATGTTTAGAAATATGGACCTTTCTACAGCAGCAGCAGCTAAAGAACAGACAATGGTTCTGGGAGTGGTGGTAGAGAATGGGAAGTAGGAATCAAAAAACTGGTTCTTTTTTATCATGATCCTTGCGGAATTTTAAAATTGTTAATTACTTATATATGCATAGCTGATTAAAATTAACACATCAGGTTTTTATCAATGCAACATCTATCAAGAGCAATTTGCAAATGCTAACATTTACACTGAGAATGTCCTTTGACCCAGCAAATCCACAGGGAATGTCATCCAACAGGGGGAGGTACGTAAATTAGTTATGGCACATTCACCCAATGGCATGTTATGCACTTACTTAAAATAATGCTACTGCCATTAAAAATCATGTAGATGAAGATTCAAGGAAAGCTATTTCTTCCCTAGCAGAGCTTCCTTTCAAGCGCTGTCTCTGTTGATGACTTTGTATTGGCACTCATGATCATTCATTGAAGGTCTGGCTCTTGTGAACTCCGTAAGACCAAGGCCGTATCTTGCTTTGTGTAGTGAGGTGATTGTAGTGCTGTGTATGACACCTGGGACCTGCCCACAGACAGTCTAGGAGATTTTGAATGTTACGCAGGGTTCATCTCTGGGTTGAGGGCTGCAGGTCTGACTTGTGTTTAAATTCCTTCTGCACAATTTTTTTTTTTGTATCCTATGTGGTGGGGTCACATTTTGTTCTTTTTTCCATGTAAGTATCCCATTATTGCAGCACCATTTGTTGAATTTTGTTTGTTTGTTTGTTTGTGAAATGCATGAGCCGGGCATTGAACCCAGGTCTCCTGCATGGCAGGAGAGAATTCTACCATAGAACTACTCTTGCACCCCCCTGCTATACAATTTAACCATCAGGCTTTGAGTAAGCATCTGATCTAAGACTTAGATATCATGACATTAGGGCTTCAGCTATGCAATGAAATATGAAAATTTGTAGATGCCACACACATATTTAAACGTCTAAGTTATATAAAACGTCCCCAGCTATAAAACAACAATCTAAAGCTTTCTGCTTATATATGTATTTTTTTTTTAATCAGTGAACTTCTGCAAGACTTGGAAAACTGTGAGAATGATCCTGTGGCCATAGCAGAATGTTTTGTGTCCAAGGTAAGAAGGGTTCATTTCTCTCTGGGTCAACCAAGACAAAGAATACAGATTGTTGGAGTTATACAGTTAAAATAACTGCTTTGTTCCATAGTGGGTGGCATTAGTCACTAATCTCTCTCTGTTTCTTTTCACCAACAAGGAAAAACTATTCTGTTATTGTAAGGAGGGAGATGCTAATTTAATAGTTGTCCTAGAACTTATGCAATTACTGAATCATGTTATTCATTCTTTCCTAGGAAAAATGGTAAGTTTGTGGGAAGGAGAGTCCAGCATAGAAGAATGTTAGAAAAATAAAGATGTATAAAATATCACTAGATGAGTCATAAATAAAATCTATTCCAATCTAACTATCTTGTATATAATACATGTGGCACTAAAATTATCATTTGGGGGATAAAGAGAAGCAAAATTAGTCTTGTCCATCTTAAAAATACATTCTCACTGTCCTACATTTTCCTTAAGCTACATTGGTGGTTTACAAAAATACAAGGAAAGAATGGGAGCTAGAGTCCTGAGCCAGGCAAGGCCATCCTCTACCACATCATGTACATGCTGCCTGGTATATATAGCCTTCTATCTTGTTATCAGAGTTCCTCTTAAAGTTTCCACAGCTTTTACTTGGGAAACCTCAAGCAGAAATGGTTTGGCAACAAAACTCCACGTGATTCCTGCAGTTGTGGTTTGTAAGGCACAAAAGTTTAAGCAAAGTTCACAAAAGTGCCTTGGGATCAACAGAGAATTAGGGCCTCGTTTAGAGTCCCAGAGTCCAGCATGAGTAGGAGGTGTCGTCCTGGACCAGGACTGTCCCACAGTGTCGTTTTGACTCCATCTGGATGGCTGTGAATCCAAACCTAACACCTGGCTTATCAGCATGAAGTTCTGTACAGGCGACTGCTGGGCTGGCATAAAACTCCCTGGCTCTGTGGGTGTGCGTGTTAATGTACAAAGTGTTTCTGCACATGGGCTTACACTCACAATTCTTTTCACAAGTTCCCTGTGCCATAATTCTCCTAAAAGGGTAGAGATTTGGAAAAAAAAAAAGGGAAGGAAAATGAAAGAGGGGGAAGAAGATAGGCCAAGTCTATCAAAGAAGTTAAGTTAAAATAACCACAGCCCATAAACAACACACACGTTTTCGGAAACGTTTAGGCTTTTACTGGTAACTGTAATCAGAAGTTGATTAAAGAGGCTCCAGCATATGCTCAGCTCTGGCTTAATGATTCACATAAAAGTTTAAGTGCCACGTTGTCAGCTCCCAGATCTCATTTTTCATTGTAATATTGCCAGGTTTAATTAGAAGACTGGCTTCACCACTCCGTGCTTTCCCATGTAAGCAGGGAGTTGTGAGGGAGTTGTTTGGTACTGACTGGCACAGCCTGCTTTTCACTCAGCACCCTGAAATGTAGAGGTAAAGTTTTCTGAAACACAAGCAGCTGCTCAACTCTGGGAGGAATGGAAAATTGCTTTAATTGAGAGGCCGTTAATGAAAGAGGTGAAGCCAGCCGTTGACATCTGCTCTTATCTGAATCACTGAGGCTGGTGGAGAGGTTCATCTTTGACCTTTACTGCGTTTCGTTCTCTGGGTATGTGTAGGTTAAAGCAGCCCTTATCTACAAAAGGAGACAACAGTTGCTTCTTCCCTGCTGCTTAGAAAATAACAAGGAGGAGCTGCGGAAGCAGTTGTCTTGAGTGATAAAAGTTCCCAGCTGGCCACCGTGACTGTCTCCTGTTCTTAGGACCCTGAAAGTACCTGGAACAGGTTTCTTTTCCTTCCCACTGTCACCTCACCCTCCTCTCTGTCCCTTACCTTGTCAGGTGGGCAGCGTGGCACACCATGGGCAGCACGTAGGAGGGAGTAAAAGTTTGTCTTTGGGGGCCCAGCTTCCCCTTTCCTGAAGCTTCTCCTCCCTCTCTCTGCTCGCTCCCCCTCCCCCATCAGAGGGGGCCTCACCCACCCACTTATTGAAATTATCCTCAAAAAAAGCCCTGGTATTGAAGATTCATGTCTTCATAATAATTTAAGTCAATGTTACCTTACCCATAAGCTACTTACACATTAAGTCTTTTCTCATATCCAGTGAAAACTTTTCAGGAATCAGAAAATGTGTGTGAGTGAGAAAAAGAGACACGATAGCAGAAGACACCCCTAAAATCATACAGAGTCTTTAGTCTGGTTATTTATTCAATAAATATCTAAGTGCACTGTGCATTTGATTGACCAACTCTGACTATCTTATATTTTACTAGTTTGATTTTTAAATGTCTGCTCTCTACATCATCTCTAATTGCAGTTTGAAAGAATGAATAACTAAAATGCAGTGTCTGCTGTTGGATAACTTCTTTATTATTGTCTTCTTTTCTACTAATTCTAAAAGGGATTTGGTGGTAAAGGATTTGTTGGTAATGTGCATATAAGTAATAGGCATTTAAGGATTAATTTGCTAGAGCACTAAGTTTTGTGAAAACAAACAGAGCTTTACAATTCTAAGATAAAATCTGCATGTGATTCTAAAAGGATATACAGTGAATTTAAATCAAAACACTCAAACTTAAGATACAAACAGAGCTGAGATGTCATAAAATGCACAGAAATTCAATTTTACAAAAGTCTTAGGGCTCTATTAAGTGGAATGCTATTCTTTTCAGTAATATTTGTTACTAAAAAAAATACTAGAAACAACCCAAATGCCTGTAAACAAGAAGCTGGTTGAATAAACTATAGTATAGACATCTGATGGAGTACTATGCAACAGAAATATCAAATGAAAAATAAATTAAATACTACTAGAGTGGGGAAGAAACTGGATTAACATAGATGTAGCATGTTGTTCTCAAAGTGCTGTCACTAGAAGACCAGTAGCATCAGTGTCACTTGGGAACTTGTTAGAAATGCTGATTCTCAGGCCCTACCCTTGACCTACTGAATCTGACACTGTGGGGATGGAAGCCAGCAGTCTGTGTTTTATCCAGTGATCTGGGTGACTCTGAGGCACACTAAAGCTTGGCAGCCACTGCTCTAGAATGTTTTTGTTTTTTTTTTAACATTTGTTCCCCCTATTATTTATTTATTTTTAATCGATATGTTTTACATATCTGTCGATAAGTCAGATAAAAGGAGCATCAGACACAGGGTTTTCACAATCACACAGTCACACTGCGAAAGCTGTATCATTATACAATCATCTTCAAGAAACGTGGCTACTGGAACACAGCTCTACATTTTCAGCACTTCCCTTCAGCCTCTCCATGACACCTTAACTAAACAGGTGATATCTATTTAATGCCTAAGAATAACCTCCAGAATAACCTCTAGACTCTGTTTGGAATCTCTCACCCATTGACACTTTATTTTGTCTCATTTCATCTAGCGTGTTTTTACTTAAGAAACAGGGAATACTCCTATATTTAAATGCTTAGTTTTAAAAAGTGGAAGACTACACTGTAAAATGAAAGATAACAAAAATACCAAGTATTCCCTAGAACAAAGAATAGAACGTATAGAAGGGAATAAGAGTTAGGTTTTGAGTATGCATTTCTTTATAGAATTGACTTTGAAATCAGGCACATATTTTACATAATTATAAAACAAAATCAAGGCTTAAAAAAGCAGTCACCTGGAGAAGCTTAGCCTACCTATGGGTATGCCTAAGAGTCACCTCCATAGGACCTCTTTTGTTGCTCAGATGTGGGCTCACTCTCTCTAAGCCCAACTCTGCAAGTGAAATCTTTGCCCTCCCCCCAAAGTGGGACATGACATTCATGGGTGAAAATCTTCCTGGCAGCGTGGGAGATGACGCACAGGGATGATCCTGGCCTGGGCACTGTGGGATTAACAATGCCATCCTGACCAAAAGGGTGTAAAGTAACAAATAAGATATTAGTGGCTGAGAGAGTTCAATGGAATCGAGAGGCTACTCTGGAGGTCTCTCTTACACAAGCTTCAGTTACACATTGCTACCTATCATAACTTGCCAAGCCCAACAAAACCATTCCTGTCAATCCTAAAGAATACCTAGGGCAATATGTAAGATTCTACAAAGGTTCCATGCACTAGAGTAACTTTCCAAAACCTACAACCTCCAGATGGGTCCCTGGACCAAGTAAATCCTGAAATGCAGAGAGGTCAGCCCTTCCAGAACATCAACTGTTCCATCCCCCCATCCCATATTATCGGCAGCCCCTTCCCACATGAAGAGTTAGAATGGGCATATATTCCTAAAGAGTGAGAGAAAGATCATTGGGTTTAATAAATGAGTATGAATGATGAATCATTATACTAATATCTCTTTTAACCTCCAATACCTTAAAGCAGCTAGAAATAAAAACCTAAAATTGTGAAATTGTAACTCCTTACCAAACTCTGAAATCTGTTCTATAACTAATTGTTACAGTGTACTTTGAAATTTTATTGCTTTTATGTATATATGTTATTTAAAGAGAAGGAGGAGTATAACAAAGAAGATAGGATTTAACAAATGAATATGACTGCTGAATCATTATTGCTATTTCTTTTGGTCTCCAGTATCTTGGAGCAACTAGAAGAAAGCAAAATATCGTGGAACTGTAACCCATAACAAACTTTAAAATCTGTTCTATAACTACTTCTGAAAATGCACTTGGAAATGTATTGCTTTTTTGTATATATGTTATATTTCACAATAAGAAAAGTTTAAAAAGTTCATTTTATAGGACTAAAATAACAGAAGTAAAATGCAAAATATGTAGTAGTTAAAAATAACAATAGGCATGATGTTTGCTCAGTTTTTAACAGTCAATTGTTTGAAAATGGAATACTTTAACCTATTGAAGCTTTTCTTTTGAACAAGGAAATTCAATTTTAAAAAATTATCCTTGAAAAAAAAAAAAAGCAGTCACCTAAAATTGAAAACAAAATGAAACACATGAATCTAGTTGTGTATCCAATTGGTTTATAACCACACAGAGAATTCCAATTGATTTTAAAATACACTATGGACAAAAGTCTGCAAATACCTCTTAAATTGTTTGCAGTAGTGATATCATTTATGGTGGAGTTGGTACTATTATTCTGAAATTTGAATGTATTGTGGGATAGAAAAGGAGAAATTTTTGTTGGTGATAGAGAACTGGAATTTGTAGAATTCTTTCTGAATCTTATAGATGTGAGATTAATTGAGAGTAATTCAAAGACCTGTAGTCTGGAATCTGAATTGCAAGTATTAGAATGAACTAAAGATGTATGTTATCTTTTGAAAACAAAAACAAAACACCATATTTCTAAACTCTGTCCTTCAAAAAGGCCCAGAAATGATGGTTATCCTAGCAACAAGGGACTCCTTAGAGCCCAGATGTGGTCTTGAAATACCATTTCCTACCAAAAGGAGACAGTGCTCCTGGAAGAACTGGTATGGGACCAGGAAATGTACAAAATGCTCTGGCATTTCCTGTCCTACCAGAAAACAGAAATTATCAAATACTCTAGCATATGTCAAGCTTACCCAAAACCAGTACGCCAGAAAGAGGTTCCTACTGGCCAAAGATGGAATATTTTGAGTAGCAGTAAAGAAAACAACTGAAACTCATCACATATATTCATACTCAAGAATTCACAGTAATATTTTTTTCAAAAAGCCAGCTGTTTACCTTTGCAGAGTGCTAGTGAAGCAGCTCATTGTTAAAAACTAAGGGATAGAATCAAGCATTTATCCACCTTTCTATACAAACCACAAACTGCAGCGTTTCTTTTATGGAAGAATTCTGACTAATAAATGAAGAAGGAATGATGGAATTTGAAATATCACCATTTTACAATCCCCGATGAATTAATAAGCTAGGTAAAAATTGCCAATGGCTGTTGACATCACAAAAAGAGAGACATCATGTGCCCTGATGGAAGTACATACCACCTGTTATGTATGTCTGCCAAATAATGGAAACTGAATCATATCAAGCCTGTAGATAGAACTACTAAACCATAGGGAATTCAGGGGCCAGAGAAGCACACTAAAGAAAATCACAGGAAGGTGATCTGCAAAATCACCACTGTGTGAAACTGCAGGAGAAACTCTCTGGTTTCTTCAACAATTCAGTTGCACTGGGGGAAAGAAGGAAAATTTATAGACTAAAAACACAAGAGAAATATCAACTAATGGTTGTGTCTAGACCTTATTTGGATTCCAAGGCAAATAAGCAAACCATAAAAAAAGAAAAGACCCAGCAATCCTACTTCTGGGTATATACTCAGAAAAATTGAAAGCAAGGATTCAAGGAGATATTTTCACAGTGATGTTCATAGTAGCATTATTCACAGTTGCCAAAAGATGGAAGTAATGTAATGGGTAAACAAAATGTGGAATATGCATACAATGGAATATTATTCAGCCATGAAAAGGAATGAAGTTCTGGTATATGTGATAACGTGGATGAGCCTCAAAGACATCATGTTAAATGAAATAAGGCAGACACAGAAGAACAAATGTCATACAGAGTCACTGGTTTGAAATAATTTGTATAAGCAAATTCATAGTATTAGAAACTAGGATAAAGGTTACCAGCAGTTGGGGTAGGGGATAGGGGATGGGAAGTTAATGATTAATTGGTGTAGAGTTTCTATTTAGGACAATGGAAAAGCTTTGGTAATGGATGGTGGTGAAGGTAGCACCACGTTGTGAAGGTAATTAGCACCACTGAATTATATGTATTTGAAGGTGATTAAAAGTAGAAATTTTAGGTTGTGTATGTTTTACTAGACTATAAATTTAAAAAAACCCTTAGGACTATACAACCCAAAAAGTGAATCCTAATGTAAACCATGGGCTATAATTAATAGTACAATTATGATAATATCATCTTAATGATTATTTCACTATCATTTGTCAAATGCTTCATGGGAGTTAAGTACTGGGTGTTGTGGAAGCCTGGAGCAAGAGCAGATGGCTCAGCTCTACTTTTTTTTAGCTATTGTTATTTTATATTTAATATAATATTTGAATGAATAATACCCTAGCATAGTTAAAACCAAAAATATAAAATATATATCAGTGACAGATTTTCCACTTATTTTGGCCCCATCACCTCAGTTCTCATTTTCTCATAATATTGCTTTTTTTAATTTTTAATTTTATTTTTTATTGTGAAAAATAAATATACAAAAAAAGCAATAAATTGCAAAACACATTGAAAAAAATAGTTATAGGACAAATTTCAGAGTTCATATGGGTTACAGTTCCACAATTTCAGGTTTTTGCTTCTAGCTTCTCTAAGACACAGGAAACTAAAAGAAATATCAATATAATGATTCAAAAGTCATACTCATTTGTTAAATCCTGTCTTCTCTGTTGTAAGTCTACGTTCTCCTTTGATCTTTCTCCCAATCTTTATGGGTATTGGGACTTTTCCTATTATAAATTTTTCATGTTAGAAAGGGCTGTCAATAATATGGGATAGAGGGATGGAACTAGTTGCTGTTCTTGGAGAGGCTGGCCCCTCTGGGTTTCAGGACTTATCTGGCCTAAGAACCCATCTGGAGGTTGTAGGTTTCTGGAAAGTAATCATAGTGCATGGAACCTTTGTAGAATCTCAGATAGAGCCGTAAGCGTTCTTTAGAATTGACAGGAATGGTTTTGGTTGGAGTTGACAAACCATGGTAAATAGCAATATCTGGTTAAAGCTTGCATAAGGGTAGCCTCTCGACTCAATTTGAACTCTCTCAGCTACTGATATTTTATTGTGTTACAATTCTTTTCCCCCTTTCTGTCAGGAAGGCATTGTTGATCCCTGTACCAGGGCCAGGCTCATCCCTGGAAGTCATATCCCACATTAACAGGGAGATTTCCACCCCTGGATATCATGCCCCACATAATGGGGAGGGCAATGATTTCACTTGCAGAGCTGGGCTTAGAGAGAGAGGCCACGTGTAAGCACTGAAAGAGGTCCTCTGGAAGTAACTCTTAGGCATAACTAGAGGTAAGCTAAGCTACTCTGCTACATACATAAGCTTCACAAAAGCAAGCCTCAAGATCAAGGGCTTGGCCTATTGGCTTGGGAGTTCCTGATCCCCAGTGGTAAAGTTTAATAGTTCCATATTTTTTCTTACATCCCTCAAGGGACTTTGCCAATACTTTTTGATTATCTGCCGAACAGACTCTAGGATATATCCAGGTATTACATTAAGCTATACAGAATTACAAGCTCTCATTCCCAATCTGGGCTCCATGTATTTGGGTTGTTTAAACCTCCAGACAGGTTGAGTTAGATAATGTACTACAGAAAGTTTAGGTTTTGGATCAACTCTACTCTTGAAGAAAGTAAAGCCTACGTTGAACCTAAAGGATGTTCAGTGGCTAACCAATGGAAAAAGCGGGAAAGACGGTGAGCAGAGAAAACAACACAGGCACAGAGTAGAAAGTGTAAAGCTATTTTCTTGTGCCCTGCACATACTTCCAATCTGGTGCATACCACCTGATATTTAAACTATTCTACATTTCTCTCCCACACTGCACACCCACCAGAGGACTGTGAGCCCTGAAGGCATGAGCCTTCCTTTCATCCTCCCCACAATTGCCTTCAGACTCACTGTAACACAGCAGATGCTCAAGAAATATCTGTTGAATTCAAATGATTTCAAATGTATGTGTTTTCTTGAGTATAAAGCAAGGTAAAGCCCATTCACTACCCACCCCAACACCCCCTCCAAAAAAAAAATTCAACAAATGGTGCTGAAATAACAGGATATTCACGTGGAAAAAGAATGAAAGGTGACCCTCCACCATATAGCATTAAAAAAAAAAAAAAAAGCAAAGGTAGAAGAAAATCAAAGTGTCATTCCTGAGGTGCACTTGCTGGCCACAGAGGCCATGGGACAGGCCAATGTGATTCGAGAAACTACCTTAAAGGCATAATGCTATTTCTTTTTATTACTTTTAAATGTCGATGTCTGTGCTTTTTTTTTTTTGCCTATGAAAATCTCTTTTGTTTCCTTGCAGAGTGAAGCGTTCCACATTTATACCCAGTATTGCACTAACTATCCAAGGTAGGGCTCGAGAATGTAAGTGAAGGGCACTTTTGTTCACTCTCGTATCGTTTCACTGGGTCTGTCCAATATCCTTGGTTGTTGGCACCATGCTGGGGTCAATGAAAACCATGATCCTTGTCCTCAAGAGAGAGCTCTCCAACCTGGCTCACTGATAGTGGCTCCTTCAGCTTTCGGGGCTCCCCGCAGGACCTGCAGCCTGGAATGCTAGTGGAGGAAAGCATCGTGAAAGACTCTGAAAGAGCAAAAAGCTTGCTAGGTGTCTTCACTGGGGAGCCAAGAGCTGTAAGTCTCGTCTCTTCACCCTTTCCCCTGTGGGCCTGGTTTTTCAGAAGTCGGGAAGCACTGCTAACGAGCTTGTGAGATCTAGCTGGGGAGAAAATATGTTCCTTTTCTGCTCTAATTTTCACAGACTGGAATGAGTTTCATGGAGTTCAGAGAAGGGAAAGATCACGGTGGGCAAAGGGGCTTCGTCACTTCCCTGGACGATGGTTTTGGTCTTGCCTACACGCAAGACCACCCACCCCCTGGAGAATTGACTGAGTGTTTCGGTGAAGGAGTCAGGTCTGGGACATGGACCAGAATGTCAGGATTCTTTTTTTTCTCCGAGACATTTATTGAGCCCTTGTGGAATCCTATGCCCTGGGTTAAATGGTGTACATATGAAATGTTGAATTTAACTTGCACTGCACTTCAGAGATACTGGGGGATTAAGGGGAAGAACACATCTAGCACCTGTCTGAAAACCGATCAGATCTCAAAAAGTGCTAGTGGGTTATCCCACTTACCTCACCCCCATCTGATGGGTGAGGTGCCTGAGGCCCCACGAGGCTCACTGGTTTTAGAAAGGCCACAGAGTTGGTGGACAGCCACACTGGGGTCCCAATCTAAGTTATCCAACCTCAGACCTCATGCTACTGCATCCCCGCAAAGTTGCAGATGTTTTGTGATTCCCCAGTGATTGGCAGGATTTCTTATCTTAGGAACCAGCCACGAAGAGGGAAGCTAGGGAGACTATTTGCTCTGTGTAGCTTGCCATGGGAGAGAAAATTCCTTAGGATGAAGTGGGTGGTGGAAGCTGTCCAGAGAGAAGCTAGCAGGCTGGCTGGCCCCTGCCGCAGCTGTGATTAGAAAGAATAGAGAGGCCGTCCCTGCTAGGGAGCCCCCCCAAGGGGCCAGTTTGGATTAAAGGCCCATGAAGCCAGATGCCAAGACTTACTGATGCAAAATACTTTCCACGGAAGAATTTTAATCTCCTCCTCTAAACAGTGGTCAGAATATTGTGTCCTGGGGATTGAGTTGGTAGCCAACAATGCTTTGTCTAGGTTTCCCTGAGATTTGACATTCCAATTAGTCTACTCATCCCTGCCTCCTTATCGGTAGAGTTTACAGTTTCACTTAAGGAATGTTCATTCTCTTAAAAGTATCAGTTTCTGCCTTGGTGCTGAAGAAATCAGGAAAATGTTGGGTGTGCAACTAAATCCCATTGTCCTTGAGCCAAAATTGAGAATTGCCCTACATCCTGATGCAGAGAAGTCCTAGAATCAGTCCTAAACTTCCCCACAAAACTTCTTCTTGAGAGAAAGGAAAAGACATTCACAATCTGAAGAATCAATGGTTTTCTGGACCTCAATTATCAGGATCTGAGACTCTGCTGGAGAAACGTGTCTAGGGGATTTGGTTTAGGCATGTTTCATTATAAACATGTCTGAAGAAATAACTTCTTAATATAAACCTACAGCATTGCAAATTCAGAAGAGTTTTCTGACTCCCCAAGAAAGGAGAGTACAAAATAAAGGTAGCCTTTTGTATGTTAGGGGCTTGGGGTCAGGGGCAAAGCCCAATCGTGCACGAACAGTGTTTTTAGGAGCCAAGCTCAGTGTATGCTGGTGGTAGGTACTGGTGAGAAAAGTCCTCGCCTTCCAGCAGTGTGTATTCATTTGAGGGTCAGAACACATCTGTCTTAGTCTCCCAGGGCTGCTGTGACAAACGGCCCTGACTGGTTACCTTACACACAATGGGAATTTATTGTCTTAGGGTTTTGGAGACTCGAAGTCCAGACTGAAGGTGTCAGCAAGACAGCGCTGTCTCTGAAGTCTGTAGTATCCTGGTGCTGGCTTCCAGCAACCCATAAATCTGTGTCTCCCTCCATCGCCGGTCTCGTCTCTCTCCCCATCTGTCTCCTCCTCCTCCTGTGTTCAAGTTGCCTCTGCTTAGAAGGACCCCAGTTATATTGGATTGAGGCCCACTTTGATTCAGTTTGGCCTCATCTCAACTACTAACATCTTCAAAGGTCCTATTTGCATTTACAAGTGGGTTCACTTCCACAGGACCAGGTTAGGGCTTGAAACATGTCTCTTGGGGGGATGTGATTCAAACCTTAGGAGAGATCATAGTCATAAAAACAAACTAATGTAGCACATTAATTATGTGTAATAGAAGCTAAAGTTATGTGAGGTAAAGGAGTAATAAATCCCAGTGAGGACTGGTAAGGATCGTTAATTTCCTAGAGGAACTGTTTGGATGTAAGTCTGACTTGGAAGATGGAAGGCAATCTGTGTTAGCAGACTCTCCGTGAAGCTGGCATGTCAAGCCCTGGCCCAGCTGGGTGGTTTTCGTTGTTTTCAGTCACAGACAACCATTTGCTCTTACCCCTGCTCCCATCCATTGGCTCCCTGAGGCCTGTGATGCCCTGACCCCTCCCTGTCTTACCAAGCAAGACAACCGTGTGTTTTAGCCCATCCACCACCCCTCCCCCCCTTTCCCTTAGCATCCAGGGACGCCGATATTAAATGTCACAGCACACCCTGACCAGTGCCAACCTCTTCATACCAGTCACAGCTCAGTGATTGCTCTTTGAACAAGTTCAACCTCTCCCCGTTTTCCCCAGGGTAGTGCATGAATGCAGTCAGGACGTTCTCCGATACCCCCCGCCTGGAAGCTTCTGGGAACCGAGGGCTTAGGGTGCTCATGATGTGCAGTTGGTTCTTTTTCTTGGGCAAGGGCTCCAGCCTGTTAATGGCCAAATGGACTCCTGGGCAGCTCGTTCTGCCTCAGATCCTACCTGCCTCAGGTTCTGTCTTTAGAGCTTCAGACCTGTTGAAGGGATCTAAACACAGAAGAACAGTTGTTCTCTCGACTTCGGGGAAGTAAATCCCTTTGAACAGAAATCTCTCAAAGCAGGTGGGCCACAAAGGGATTCTAATGACTTAATTATAAGGCTTCTGTTTAGCTTCTTTCCAAGGACCCTTATTGCATTTGGTTCTATCTGATTCTCTAAATTAATCCTAAAAACTTATTTACTGACTTGCAGATGAAGGGGCTGAAATTATCTCCACCTGTTTCCTTCTAAGTTATATGGCTATAAAACGAGTTTTCTGTATCTGCTGTTTGCTTTATGTCATTTCTATAAATTCTTAAAACAAACCCATGCAATAGGGATTAGCCTTGCTTTATAGAGGAAGAAATTAGGCCTAAAGAGGTGTTTTAGTTTCTAAGATGCTGGAATGTGATATACCAGAAATGGAATGGCTTTTTATTAATTAAAAAAAAATTTTAAACATAACAACAAACAAATACAAACATCTTACCATATGATCATTCCATTCTACATATACAATCAGTAATTCACAATGTCATCACATAGTTGTATATTCATCATCATGATCATTTCTTAGAACATTATATCAATTCAGAAGAGAAATAAAGAGAAAGTAGAAAAAATTTATACATACCATATCCCTTACCCCTCCCTTTCATTGATCACTAGCATTTCAATCTACTAAATTTATTTTAACATTCGTTCCCCCATTATTTATTTTTAATCCATATGTTTTACTTGTCTGTCAAAAAGGTAGATAAAAGAAGCATCAGACACAAGGTTTTCACAATCACACAGTCATATTGCAAAAGCTATATCATTATACAATCATCTTCAAGAAGCATGGCTACTGGAACACAGCTCTGCATTTTCAGGCAGTTCCCTCCAGCCTCTCCATTACACCCTAACTAAAAAGGTGATATCTATTTAATGCATAAGAATAACCTCCAGGATAACCTCTCGAGTCCGTTTGGAATCTCTCAGCCATTGACACTTTTTGTCTCATTTCGCTCTTCCCCCTGTAGGTCAGGAAGGTTTTCTCAATCCCTTGATGCTGAATCTCAGCTCATTCTAGGATTTCTGTCCCATTTGCCAGGAAGGTCCACACCCCTGGGAGTCATGTCCCATGTAGACAGGGGGAGGGCAGTGAGTTTGTTTGTTGTGTTGGCTGAGAGAGAGGCCACATCTGAGCTACAAAAGAGGTTCTCTTGAGGCGAGTCTTAAGCCTAATTTTAAGTAGGCTTAGCCTATCTTTTGTGAAGTTAAGTTTCATATGAACAAACCCCAAGATTAGGGGCTCAGCCTGTTGCTTTGGTTGTCCCCACTGCTTGTGAGAATATCAAGAATTCTCCACTTGGGGAAGTTAGATTTTCCCCCTTTCTCACCATTCCCCCAAGGGGACTTTGCAAATACTTTTTTATTCACTGGAATGGCTTTTTAAAAAGGGAATTTATTAAGTTGCAAGTTTATAGTTCTGAAGGTGTGAAAATGTCCAAATTAAGGCAAGGCTATAAAAATGTCCAAACTAAGCCATCCAGGTAAAGATACCTTGATCCAAGAACACCGATGATGTTTCTCTCTCAGCTGCAAAGGCACATGGTGAAGTCTACTAGCTTTCTCTCCAGGCTTCTTCAACAGCTTCCCTGAGGGTGTTTTCCTTCTCCATTTCCAAAAGTCTCTGTCTGTGGGGCCTCTGTTGGTTCTGTAACTTTTTTCAAAATGGTTCCCTCTTAAAGGGCTCCAGTAAGCAACCCCACCTTGAATGGGTGGAGACACATCTCCATGGAAACCACCTAATCAAAAGTTACCACCCACAGTTGGGTGGGTCACCTCCCCATGGAAACAATCAAAAAGAGGCCACTTAGCAATATTGAATGAGGGTTAAAGAACTTGGCTTTTCTGGAGTAGCTTTCTTAAGATTACACAGATATTGTGGTGATGTTGTACAGCTTTGTAATGATATCAGAAATCACTGAATGGTACACCTAAAACTGATGAACATCAATTATACCTTTTTATATGAATACTTTTTTTTTAAGATCTACACTGGTAGTATGTAGGAGAGGAGACCATATAATATGAATTTATGGATGTGTGTGTGTCTGTACTAGTGCACTAGGTGCTTTATGTACAAGGTAGGAGCATCATTTCAGCCATTCTCTTAAGGTTTGGGGAGGTAAGGTTTTATTGCCTTTGAGGGGATGGAGTGAAGGAAGAATTTTGACCCATTTATTTTATACACTGCAGTGAGGCATGCTCCTTAAGGAGCAAGGCTCTATGGCTTTTTCAGAAGCCCTATGGTGAATGAAAAGACCCACTTGTAGATGAACAGAGGGATCTATTCATAGATTCTCAAAGGGAAGCTTAACTATAGGAAGAGGTCTGAGGTAGGCTACCACATAAGGCCCTGTGGCTTGGGCATTATACACAGGCCTCAAGTTTGCCTCTGTTGGGAAGGAGTTCCTTTTTCTCAGTCCAGAGTTGTCAGGTTTACAAGCTAACTAACCTGCAGAAACTGAACATGGATGTGCAATTTGAACACTGCACAGAGAGACGCAGACGTGGGGGTAACTGGGGACTTTGCCAGGCGGTGGGTTCTGCTAGGATGGAGGAGCTGACTGCTTAGAAGGCACGTGCCTGAGGGCTACTTCTATGGGCGGGGTGCTTTTGCTAATGCACATACACACCCCTCCAAAAGGGAGCCTTTTTCTAAATTGCCAATAGGCAGTTTAGTCTCACTCTGGCTCTGTAGCTGCCCTATCCATTATTAGGGGTTGAATCATGCACACCACAAAAGGCATGTTCAGGTGTCAGCCTCTGGTCCTGTGGATGGGAACCCATTTATAAATAGGGCCTTTGAAGATGTTATTAGTTAAGCCCGGACTGAATGAGGGTGGGCTTTAATCCAATATGCTTGAAGTCCTCATAAGCAAAGGAAATTGGACACACATGAAGGAAGTCACATGGACCAGCCAGAAGCTGGAAGGCAAAGGAACCCAGAGAATGGAGAAGATGCCACCACGTGCATTGCCATGTGATGGAAACACCAAGGGCCGAGAAAGGCACCGTCTTTGGGGAGAAAGCATCACCTTTCGGACGCCTCAATTTGGGGCTGCTTCTAGCCTCAGAACCCTGAGCCAGTAAATTCCCATTGTTGAAGCCAGCCCTTTGCATGATATTTGTTTTAGCAGCGAGAAAATAAAACACCTGCTCTAGGACATTCACACCAAAAACAGCATTCAGAAGTCAACACCCACAGGAAGCATTACAATTTAGATAAAAACATCTCTCCATTTTGCAGATCAGTGGCTGTGCTAACAGAGTGCATGAGGAACAAGATGCTGGCCAAATTCTTCAGGGAACGGCAGGAAACTTTAAAGCACTCACTGCCTCTGGGGTCCTATCTCTTGAAACCAGTTCAGCGCATCCTCAAGTATCATCTCCTTTTGCATGTAAGTCTCCACAGGTGTCTCATTGCTTTCTGAGGTGGGCCGGGGCTGGGTGTGTGTGTGTGTGTGTGTGTGTGTGTGTGTGTGTGTGTGTGTGTGTGTGTGTGTGTGTGTGTGGAGATTTTGTGGGCTATATATTAAGTTTGAGGAAAAAATATCAGTAAAGGCTGTGGGCATATGGAATCGTTTTCCATGCTCATACTTCACAACTGACTAATCTGCTTTGAGGAATTAGAGATATTTATATTCTAGGCCTGCAGCCCCATTGACATTAGCCAAGTGAAAAGATTAATTTTAGCACTGATTCTGATAGGACTTAGGAGGGCCTCGAGCTGGGCAGGGATCGTTGCAGGCAGGGAGCAAATGAAAAACATCATCTAAATGAGAAACAGTTGTTTTATGTTTTATATTTTTTTCCATCAGCCCAGATTCAGTAGGCGGTGGGAAAGGAAAGCTATTTGTCATAGATTGGCTCTTATATGAAAGCGAAGAGAAGGGGCTGAAAAGGGAAAGACAGACAAACAGCGTGACTGATGAGTGATCTGTGAGCTGAAGGCAGTATCACTTCAAGATATCTTTTCTTGATATCATTTTACAGCATTCAAGGAGGCTTAAGAAACAAAGGTAGACATAGCTTTCAAATTCTCATTTCTGGTCCTTTAAGGAAATTTATTAAAAAGGACAATGTTTTGTTGAAAGTAATGTGACTTTCATTCTGTTAGTAGGCTTAGCTTACCTTTGCAACACAAGAGAGGCAGTAGAGAAGGGCAGTCAGGTGTGAGCTTGGGGGTTCAAATCCACCTGGGTTCAAATCCCGTAGCTTACCCAAGCTCTCTGCAGCTCACGGGCATGCAATGGGTGATTGTTTTTCTTTTATTTTACTTCACACTGTATTAAAAATCCTTTTGTGAAAATTCGAGAACACATTTTAATGCAGAGCTCCTCTTGAGGTCAACTTGCTGGCACTTTATAGGTATCTCTTTTAAAACAGGTCCAGGTTTCTAATTTGGTTAAACATTTCAGGTTTGCTCAGTTCACAAGCATTTACAATTTGAAAAACGTTCCTGATCCAACTTGACCCGAAATTTCTCAGGTTGGTTATTTTCCTGGGCGGCTCATTTTTGGAGAATCTCCAGTCCTATGAAGCCAAACGAGGGATATAGCCTTTTTTTTTAGAAAATTGATCCTAGTGACTTCTTAGATTTAGTGGAATTAGTTGCTAATTCATTGTCCAACTGGTTCTTAAATATTAAACAATACCAGTCCCAGGAGAAATAGCTCTGAGTTCAGACTTGACTAAATATGATGTCCAAGACCAGCATGTCCTAATAATGTCTAATTACCACCTTCCAGACAGTGAGGTGGCCGCCTCTAAACCTAAAAGCCCAAAAGCCCAGCTACTTAAACATGTCAGACATAAGAAACCAAGAAACTTATGAGGGGTTAATTGTTAACTCCCTACCCATCTATACTGAGCAAACAAGAAATAGGAAGAACAGTGCTTGGCTTAATTAAAAATTAATTCTGGTTATCTTTGAAGTATTTTTGCTTTCACTGTTGATTTAAAATATCCCTTCTTTGTCATTCACATTGGAGCAAAATTTTGTAGCCACCCTCCCAACTCCCCACCTAAGAAGATCCCTACAGGAAGATGCCCTGTACTACTCAGTCTGTTTGCTGAGGAAAATGATTGCCTCTCAGACTAAAAAAAGTGGGGGGTGAGGTGGAGGGGGGTGGGATCTAAAAATTTTTTTTTTTCTAAATTTGCTATTCAACATACACCTACCTGGGAGTCGTTAACTAAGTAGTATGCCTTCAAAGGACTTTTCTAACAGCTGAATGTGAGGCTGGAAAGCAAATGTAAATTCCCTTCCAGTTTCCTGCTAGACAGAAAACTTGACAGCTCAGTAGGGTGTCACAAGGTGTGACTGTAAGATAATAGAACTGATCTTTACAAGTTGGACCGTAAGATCGAACCTCTGCGCCACTTGCTAAATGATTTACATGATGATAAAGGTCATCGTAATCCACTATAACAACTTTACTGTTATAGACATTTACATAGGACTGTTGTTTTTTTGTTTTGTTTTAAGAAGATATAGCTTCAGTTTAATAGGCATTTATTGACTCCTCAACTCTCTGCTAGGCAATGTGAAATAAAGGATCAAAAGAACTCTGCCATGGTCCCTCTCTTTAGGCTCTTGAGGAGAGCACAGACATCATCTTAGGTGCTTAAAAGAATGAGAAGAGCTCATGCCCCCTACTCACACTTCCTTTGGACTGTGGAATCCTAGTGCTAAGAGGCACATTCACACAACAGACTTCTGACCATCAGAGAGTCACTATGGGAACCATGCAATGTTTCTTAACACTCTGAAGGATTATCTGTGAACTTCATTTGGATTTTAAAACCTTGACTCCGTGAAAATGTACGTTATAGAAGAATTTTTTTTAATATATGTCCATTATATATTTTTGAATCTGTTATATATTAATTAACAGATTTTGCTTTCTCTGGAGGGAAAAAAAATAGAATGTATTTACCTTGTAAGAGTGAGAACTTATTACACTGGCCATCAGGAAGCTCAGAAATCTCCCACTCTAATATCAGCTCTAACATCTGTAATACCGATAATATTGCTAGGAAGCTCCTCGGCCTGCATACATGTTTGTTTTATCCTCCTCTTCCTGAAATCCTTATCTCCTTTTATTCTTCCAAGCCATTTTTTTTTCCATTTGTTTGTCTTTGTTTTTTGTTTTTGCATGCCGTATGGCGGGGTCACATTTCATTCTTTTTTCATGTGAGTATCCCATTATTGCAGCACCATTTGTTGCATTTTTTGTTTGTTTGGGGTTTTTTGTTGGTTGGTTTTTGAGGAAAGTGCAGGGGCCGGGAATCGAACCAAGCCTTGTTTTTATTCGTACCTTGCCATTATGTTACAAGTTATTTCTCAAAATATTCGAGAGTGATGATAGTGTATACATAAACATGCAAAAATAAAATATGAGGAACTAAGAGTAGAGGTATCACTTGGTTCTTTGGTTATTTGAGAAAAAAATTGAAAATACCTCATTCTTTTGCTTTTAAAGGAAATAGAAAATCACCTTGACAAGGAGGCGGAAGGCTACGATGTAGTGCTTGACGCTATCGACACGATGCAGCGGGTGGCCTGGCACATCAACGACATGAAGCGGAAGCACGAGCACGCGGTGAGGTTGCAGGTGAGCCCGCCATGGGGGTGCCCACCAGCGTGCAGGGGGTGCAAATTTGTTACCATTTTCCAAATCGAGCATGAAAGCGGCTCAATTGTTGAACCTCATCTTTACCAGCATTTTTCCAGGAGGAAGGTTGTAGCACTGATAACACCATTAGCTATTTAGCATGCTTATTAAGAGAAAGTGACATGGTAAAACTTTTAAACCAATATTTTTGCTCATAACCCGGTCAGTGACCTAAGTTAAAATTTGAGTCTCCCAGGGCCTTAACTTTTAGTAATTACAAATAAGTAATTCTTCTTGAAAGCAAATTTCTCTCACCTGTTGAAAGTGATTTATGCCCTTCTTCCACTCTCAGTAGGTCACATACAATCATTTTGCACATGTGTGTGTGTGTGTGTGTGTAATAGGACAGGGGGCTCAGAGTTTGCAGAGCCAGGTCTGGAACCAGTTCCCTTGGGCTCAGACTCTTCAGCACTTCGTTTAAAGTAAGGTGATCAAACTGAAGGTTTGCTAAGGCGCCTTTCAGCACTAAAATGGGGTTCTAAACCCCAGTGATTATGCTATGAGCACCTGCAAAGACTCACTGTTTAAAAACAAAGCAAAAGGCCACATAGCTCAGAGGCCAGGTCCCATCTCCCAGCATCCCCACAGTGACACCTACAAGTTCACAGTGACAGCACACAATGCAGAGCTCCTGCCTCCAACTCAGGAAAAAGAGATGCATTATTTGGCCCTCACACCAGAACAAAACTCTAGGTTTCATCAGCAGGCAGCTCACATTTGATGTGAAATCACTGAACATCAAGGAGGGAGAAGACATTGTAATCTTCCAGGCCACGTCTGGTTTTTGTTGCATTAACAATAAGTTTAAAGTGTTGTCCTTCAAGCATTTTGTGAACAGAATACCAGGCATTGGCACATGCAGAGATGGTGACATAACTGCTGTTTTCCTACCTTTTTAGTCTGTTTGGCATTCTGAGGACACCACTAAATTAGACTCTGTCTCAAACTTATCCCTATATTGATTAATTTTTACTTTCAACCAGTAAAGTATTGGGTTGTCTTGGTGGGGCGATGTGGGGAGGGCAGGGACTCCTTAACTAAATGGTGTGTGTAAATATTTTAGTTTTTCAAAATCGTAAAATCAGCTTCCTTAATAGACATCGGTACAGAATAAATCCCAAAGAAATTTCCGAGGCACACTGTCAATTTATCAGATTCCATTAAAAAGCACTAGAACATGGTTAGAGGGGAAGAAATGCTAGTTTCTTTTCCACCAAACAAATGAACTTAAATTAAGGAGATTACCGAGAAAGCGCCGCTGGTGTGATTTTACACAGCATTTAGTGTAGTACCGCTTGTGCACCGGACAGGGACGGACTGCAGGTTCTGAAAGGTTTCCCAGTCAACAGCCCCTAAGGGGCTGGTCTCTAAGCCCCCCACCCCGCCTCCCTCTCAGGAGATCCAGAGCTTGCTCACGAACTGGAAGGGCCCGGACCTGACCAGCTACGGGGAACTGGTGCTCGAGGGCACGTTCCGCCTGCAGAGAGCCAAGAACGAGCGGACGCTCTTCCTCTTCGACAAGCTGCTCCTCATCACCAAGAAGAGGGAGGACACGTTCACCTACAAGGCCCACATCTTGGTGTGTTCCGGAGCGGGTCCCGGAGAAGGGCTGCGGGAGCTCCAGGCGCGTCCCCACCCTCCCACCCCCCCCCACTCCCTCCAACCCGTGCACGCCTCACGCCCCACGCCCCACGCCCCTCTACTCTCTCTGCTCCAGTGTGGCAACCTCATGCTGGTCGAGGTGATCCCCAAGGAGCCGCTCAGCTTTAGCGTCTTCCACTATAAGAACCCCAAGCTGCAGCACACGGTGCAGGTAACAACCGCGCCCTCGCCCCTGTCCGAGACTCGGTCTCAGCGACCGATGGGTGCCGGGGTGGCCGCGCCGAAGCGCACCAAAGATACCCACACGGCCGGGCGTTTTCCAGGCCTGTCGGGGGCAGGGGAAGTGGGGATGTCTGGGGCCCAGTTGGAGGTGTGATTGCCTGACTCTCCCGATCTGCTTCTAATAGGCCAAGTCGCAGCAGGACAAACGCCTGTGGATTCTGCACCTGAAGAGACTGATCCTGGAGAATCACGTGGCGAAGATCCCTGCCAAGGTAAAAGGGCCAAGTCAGCCCACAGGAAGCGGAAAGAACTTTCCCGGTCCCAGGAAGGAGGCCGCAGGAATAAATGTTGAGCTTCCAAATAGGAAAAAAATTGAAAGCAAGGATGTGGGAGAGGTCAACCAGCCAAGCCATCTCTATGAAAAAGGTTAACCTATTGAAAGATTAACATCTTTCTATTGAAAGATTAGCACAGCAGGCTCAGGCTTGTTTTGTTTTGTTTTTCTTTCGTTGAGCTTGAAAGAAGAAAGGATAAGGAAAAGAAAATTTCTGGAGAACCATTAGAAAATAAAGAGAGCTAATAGGATTATTCAAAGGTGTACCAAGTACCTCCTGGGGATAAAGCTAAGTTGGGCTGTGTGGGAATGCTAGGAAGCCAGCCATATAAACAATTAACTGTGTGCTGAACACAGTGAAATAATAGAGGTGCAAGCCAAGCGTTGTGGCAGGACAAAAGGGTTCAGTTACAGTTGAGTGGGCAGGGCAGGGGACAGAACTCCTGCAGGAAAATGCCTGTGGCCTCAGTCTTTAAGGATGAGGATTATTTTAAGGATTGGGGGGAAAGGGAAAGGAAAGCCAGGCTGAGAAAACAGTTTGGGTGGTGGGCATCACCACAGCTGCCTAGACTGGAGGGCGGGAGGGAGAAGATGCCAACCTAGGGTTTCGAACGCAGGTGCCAGTGCTGAGGAGTCAGGATTGTGTTGGTACGGGGGAACCAGTGAAAGCTCTGGGTGAAGGGGCCTGCATTTTCTGTCCTGCGCGCTGGCAGTGTAACAAGGAAGGAACAGGATTGGAGGCAGGAGAAGAATTTGTCTTGAAAAGAGCTGAGCAGCATTGCCATTGAGCCCCGGCTACAAAGGAGGGCAAATAGGGAACCCATCACAGAGGCAGAGGGAGCAGGATTTCACCCACGATGTCCATGGGGAGAGGGAGAAATCAGAGTCAAAGATGAGTCAGGAGTTCGGGCCAAAAGGAGAAGTCTGACTCACAGGCTGCAAAGGGGAGGAACCGGTTAGATGGGGTGAGAGGGCAGGACACCACGCTCACGTGTTAGAAGCACCAGGCGGGGTCAGCCACAGGTGGAAATTCAGGTCTCGCAAGCTGAGGCTCTGGAGGGTCTCCTGATGGAGGTGGTAGCTGCAATCTTAGGGTTTGGCAGGATGGTCCATAGAAAGGTACAAAGGGGAGAAGAACCCTGTGAATCCCATCATCTCAGTTATCAGCCAAGGGGTGGGAAGTGGGGCAGGTCAGCCAAAGAAAGAGTGACCAACGAGGTAGCAAGAAAACTGGGAGAGAAAGGCTTTGCAATAACCCCGGGAGGAGAAAGCCTTGGAGAAGAGGGAGGGAAGTCACAGTCCCAAATGCTGCAGAAGTAAAAAAGATTAAAACTGAAAAGTAGATAATACATTTGGCAACCAAAAGATGAAAAGTGGTGAGAATGCCGTGGGCTGAAGAGAAAGGGAGAAAATAAGAAGGAACAGACTGGGTGTAGACTTTTTTTTTTTCAAAGTCCAGACAATAAAAAAAGGTGTTAGCTCAAAGAGAGGCAAGACTCTTTGTCGGGGTGAGGAATACTTGTGTGCATATGGAGCTGAGAGGAGCAAGAGGTAGGGAAGAGAAAAGGAGGAATGTTTAGTGGAATGCCACACTGGGGAGACGGAAGGAACAGGCTCAACTGCTCAAGTTGAATCTTGGAAAAGAAATCTCTTCCCTGAGCCAGGAGAGAAGACAGAGAAATTTCAAGGTAGGATAAAGGGCTTGATTTCACAGCACAGGTGATGATGGCATATTCTGGGTGAGTGGTGCAAAGGTGGGGTTGGGTACCTGATGGAGAGTGGAAAGGTTCAGAACACTTGCTAGAGAAAATGGGCTTGAGTGTCACCATGAGGGAGTCAAATAACGTGTGCAAGGCATCAAAGACTCAACAGAAACTGGGCACCAGGCATCCATGTGATGACATTGTTTTGAAATCGGTACTCAGCAACCTAGAAACTAGTGTGGAGGCAGTGGTTGCACTTGGGTCCTCAGGGTTGGGGATTGGGCCAGCTGGTGAGTGGGGAAGGTGAGCTGGGCGAGGAAGTAGGCCCTCATAATCATAAGCGTGTCATGATGGAGCATGGTTTCCAGGTGGACCTGGAGAGTGAGACGAACTGGGAAAATAGGGGTGAGCTGGAAGGATTGCTGGTCTTGATAAGGCCTGAGAACTGGTTCAGCATGGGACCATTCCACGGGAATGTGGAGATCGTTGTTGAGCAAGGCACAGGGCTCAGAGGCAGGGCCGTTCTGGGTGATGAGTTTGCAGGGGTGGCTTGTGGTTAGGTGTGGCTGCTTTGGAGTAGAAGGAAAGGTTATTGGAGATGAAGAGGTCACAGCACCAAGGCCGAGATGATGGATGGACCAACCACATGGATGGTGCAGTGGTCTGTCATGAAGCAAGGAGGAATGAGGTAGGACAGAAAATGGAATGATGCTCATGAAAGGAGTGAGTGGAAAATAAGGACACAGAGACGTCTGAGAAAGGAGAGCATCTGTTGTAATGACACTCTGTATATTTTGAAAAGCACTTGATGCTTGTTCGCAGGGGCTGTCAGCAATGATTCTGTACCCAGGAAATGAATGTGCATAGGTGTGTGCTTCAACTTAGGCCTGAATTTCATTTCGTTGTTGAATTACGACGAGATGCAAGGCAGCTCAGGCAGGGAGGTGATTATGTTTTCCTAGTGCTTAGTCACTGGATCGCTGGCTCAGTGCCTTGAAATGTCCTTCTAAGCAATAGCAAATGTCTTTGAGATGCCCCACCTGTCATTTACCTGTCTATTCGGAAAATCAAAATTGCTAAAGGGATCCTTATGGGCAATTATAGGCCATTGCAAAACAAGAATAACCTACATAGTCATGCTCTTTCTCCCACACTGTGTGTGCGTGTGTGTTCTAAGCAACACCCATTGTGTATTAAAATGGTTCACATCATCATAATAGAATTGTACTTTTGCCCACGTTGAAGAGCTTTCTTGAATATAAAAGTTATTTTTCAGCTACAACTTATTGAGCACACATCCCCTGTTTTAAGTGCTTTATAGTCTTTTTTGACCCAACACTTCTTGTAAGTTTTATTCTTCCTATTTTAGAGAAATGAAAATAGAGGCTGAGAAGCAGTTGCAAATTGCCTAATTTTATATTTCTAGTGCACGACCAGGCCTGATTCAAACCCAGGTTTGTCTCTCTCCAATAGTATCCGAGCTACATTGTTCACAGTCACAATGAAACCCTACTATTCAGCCGACTTTAGCCACTATAATGTTATAATTTTCTATTTTATTTACAAAGGATTATTAATTAAGTTGAACTTTTCACATCTTCCCTCAAGATGATTTCTTTAAATTATTCCCTTAAGGCTTTCAAAATATAATGTATATGAAATGAAAGTGCACGATAGGAAATTTTAAACATCAAAAACTGTAGCATGGCTTGTCATGTGAACACAGCTGTTGGGAATTCATTAGCTGAGTTTTTCCCACTCCCATCTTCCCAGCACCACCACTACCCCCAACCTGTCTTTTGATCCCGTGGTGGTTCCTTGCTGACACCTAGTGGGAAATGTACGAATAGCACTTTTTTTTTTTTTTTGCATGGGCAAGCACTCGGAATTGAACCTAGGTCTCTGGCAAGGCGGGCAAGACTCTGCCTGCTGAGCCACTGTGGCCCGCCCCATTGATCTTGACGTCAGGTTTATAGAAACCAGGAATGTCTTGAAACTAGCATATTGCCTATGCATATATATGTATATGAGCTCTTATCTAAATGGAGTTTTCCAAAAGTAAATGGAGTTTTGTGTTACTATTTCTGAGATATAAGTGGTTTTAAAAGTCAAAGGATAAAGGTGAAGGAGGACACTTCTGAACTATTTTGCTTGCATTTCATAAAACACCATGGTTCTGTAAAAGCATGTCACAGAAATTAATTCTAATTATTAATTTTAAATTCTGGATGTTTGACAGAAATACCAGTGCTATAAAAACCTAAGCATTTGCTTTCTCGATATTAAGGTGACTGAGCCCATGTGTTTGTTTTCCTTTTTCCTTTTTTTTTTTTAAATAGGATAGCCACTTAGCCTAAATATTTTTTATTGTGATGTCATGGATTGCAGTGTAATACGAGTAGAATAATATTTTAAAGTTATTTTTTGCACAGTATTTATTTGTAGATTATATTATATTGCCTTTTCAAAATGAAAAAGACATAAAAGAGGCTAAAAGCCTACTTAAACACATTTATTTTTCCTTCTTTGAACCCTCAGACAAAATTATCCTTGTTAGGGAAATTAGCTTATATCTTTATATTTCTCTATGTGTCCATAACATATGGGCAAAAATAACAACAAAAACAAGTCCCAAAGCTTCAAATTTCAGGAGATTGGGTTGAGGTGGAGAGAAGCAAGTGCAGGTACAGAAACAAGGGTGAAGGGTTATCAGGCGCCCCCCCCCCCCGAGGGAGAGAGGACAGCAACTGACCTGGATGAGAGGCTGCCATCTGATCCTAATAGCAGCTGTAAAAGAGGGCCGTCCTGTGTTCCAGTTTTACATTTGAGGAAATGAGATGTTCAGAGCCAGGAGGTGGCTTAGCTTGGATTGCAGGACATGCGTCCCAGGGCCTTTCTCCCCCACTGCAGCTCTCTCTCCCTCTCTCAGGGGGATTCTCTGGCACAGAAGAAATGGGGGGTTCAGGGCCACTCCAGGGAGCAACGGCATAGCACAAGGAAGGCAGAAGGAACTTCCAGCAGCCTTTTTGCAGTCAACTCAAAGCAGTTATAAAGCCCCAGTGATACGGGGAGGGCTGGTGGCGTGCAACCCAGAACCCCTGCCTTGAGCTTCGGGGTCCCTAGATGAGGGTTGACTAGCAGGAATCTGCATTTTGGATGGATGCTGATGTTCAGCCAGGTTTGGGAACTTTTGACCCTTTGGCAAAGGTGTCTTTTTTTTTTTCCTCAACTCTGGTTTGTCAGTTGTATCACACCTCCTACCCACAGGAATCCCCCTGAATGATGTGTTAAGGCTTAAAGGAAATAATTGACTCTTTAAAAGCATTTTAACATCCAGTTACTTAAATGTATTCCAATTGGCTGTTAAAGGGGGGGCGGGGTGTAATTGTAATTATAGCTGCATTTTCTCTCTTTCAGGCCAAACAAGCAATACTTGAAATGGATGCCATTCGTAAGTTTTATTTCCTTAATACAACTTGAAAGTTTATTGTCTACTTGTACCTGTAACATTTTCTCTCTTAACATGTTTATAAAAATGCCAGTTGTAAGAAAATAGTAGCTCTGTATTTGCTATTTATACGAAGAGAGCAGGCAGACAATGTGATCTCCTCCTAACATGTTTACTGGTGTCCAAACCAATTCTTTCCAGTGAATCTGTGGGGCACATGGGGGCCAGCCACGTGGGACATTTCTGTGTCAACTAACGGTGTAAGATAAGCTTCAGGGCTCATTCTCCCCCTACCAATGCCAAAACAGAAAGCCCCACAGTACATCTCTCACTGTACCCCACATTGGTCACCTGCAAGAATCACGCTAACTAGGTGATAGTTTTTCCCGTACAACACACAAGTCACACAATTCTAAATTCATAAGAGCAAATATCAGCAAGGCTCTTCCTCTTAAAGAAGGTTTTTATTCAACAGCCCTGGTCACATCCTGGTGTCTCTCAGATTAAATACAATCGAAAGGGAAAACAGCAACTTTAAACCCTCACCATCAGGTCTGCCAGAAACTTTGGCTTGCATGCTTCTACTTTTTTTTTTCTTTAGTTAAAAGCAGTTTTATTCACACACCATACAATCCATCCAAAGGGGACAATCGGTGGCTCTCAGTAAACACTTCTACTTTTATTTCAAGCTTCTAAAGGATCTTATGTTAGTGCCTCTTTTCCTCCAGTGCAAACATTGAATTCCTTTCCCTCTTGCCCCTAGTCTGCCTGTAGAAGTAAAGAAACCTCGGGAAAGTGGAAACAGGGGTACCGTATCAGCATCATCTTTTGAGCCCTGGAGATCTGACTCCACATTTCATAGCTAACGGATCCCTGGAAATGGTAGCAGGCAATCTCTGGCTAATTTCTCCATGCACTCTAAATCTCCGTATTATATTCAGGAGGGATCTCTTGAAGATTTTTTTTTTTCTAAGAGCACTCAAAGAGAAGGCAGGGTGGTAGATAGGTGTATGCAAATGAGGAGAAAAGCCCAAGGAACTTGGAGACATGGAGAAGTCAGGCTTCTTTTGTGACTACTTCAGTTCAACCAAAATATTTCCTTATTCCCAGGCTCCTATGACTTCTTAGAGACCAGTGGGGTGCTGTGAGTGCACAGAACTCTCAAGCCACTAACTGGGGGCACATGCATCTCATCTGAGCCTCCTTCCCAACAACCGGCCTGGGGCAAGTGACCTCATCAGCCTTTTCCTGAGTTTGGAATTGGCTGAGTGTGAGCAGGTAGACCAAATGGCCTCATTTGTATGATGTGGCCACTGACATTGGAGAAGTGTATGTGGTCTCTACAGTCCTCCAAACTTTCTGGCATTTAGACCCCCTCAAGGAGCCTTACCCCAAATTTGAGGAAGACCAGTCTGTGGCTTTGTCCTAAAACTGTTTGCCCTTAGACTGGTAGGATTCAGATGAACATTGAATATGCTGCGGTGCCTCAAAACCAGACCAGACTCAGCATCTAAAGTCTGCACCGCCCAGGAGGCTTGGGGGATGGAAGAAAGACATTAACTCCATGAAATTGGAAATCCTTTTCTGGCAAGGAAATCTATTGCTTTTTATCGAATGCTCCTAGGAGCGTAGGTCTAGAAAAACATCAGGGTCACCACACCGGAAGACAACTTCTGGAGAGCAGAAGGGTTGGCCAAGTTCTCCAGACACGCCCGCCTTGGCCGGGCATCTGGTCTGGCCCTTCCCCGTCTCTCAGGGTGGTGGGAACAAGTTCAGCTGCAGGAGTTGTTTGTTGGTTTGTTTGATGGGGCTTTGTGACCTCTCCCCACATGGCCCATTTTAGCGGGCTTTCTAGAAAGGGTGAAGCCACTGTTACAGCTTTCTGCTGGAGAATTAAAGAGGAGGGTGCAGAGAGAGAGAGATGGAGAAGAGGAGGGAGGGATGGAGACAGAGAAAGAGAAGGGAGCGAGAGAACAGCCTGCGCAGTCCTAAAAGTCCCACTATGAACAAAATGCCCTGAGGGACCTGTTCTACACCAATTATCAGAGCAGGTTTTGTCTCTGCGTCTGGAGAAATAAATCTGGAGATATCCAAAATGAGTCGTGACAATTTTCCAGGAAGTGCTAGAGCCCCGTTCTTACCATGCATGTGTTTTTCTTTACAGACCACCCCGGCTTCTGTTATAGCCCCGAAGGAGAGACAAAAGCATTTTGTGGTTCAAAAGAAGGCTCTACCCCACATCGGCTGAGAAGAAAATCTGGTAACTAGGATGCTGTAATCACATTTAATCTTTATGGAGGATGAGTTAATGCAAGTCCCTTTCAGTCTGATGTGAAGGCATTTTCTTTCTGGTTTTCGGCACTCATTCCCAGTTTAAATTCATTTGAGACTGCCTTAAGATGGGACCCTCGAACTTTTGTTCTAAGACCCTTTTCTGCTATATTCCTAGTGAGTATAAAACATATCAGTCACATAGTTTTGCTTTGTACAGCATCCCACCATCAGCATGTGCAAATACTTAAACCTGCTAATAACTCATGAAAATATACATCCTATCAATGACACACACAAAAGATTAGTAAAACCTAAAATTTTTAATATGGATTTGCTGAACCTGACTCCATCAAGTATTCTCTGAGCCCTCAGATGTCTTCTTTTATTTAAGTTGGTGTTTACCAAAGGACTGCCTTATGCCTTGCACTCGGGGAAGGGCTGGGAAAGCAATGATAAATAATATGCATGATTCCTGCTTGCAAGGAGTTCAGAGTCTAGGGATGCGAGGTCAGACATGCGTAAACACCAGTCTGTCTGATAACACCCTGGCTGAGGTTGAATGGAAGGAAGATGGGAGAGACTAAGGAGAGAGAAGAACCTAGAGAGGCAAGAGGCAGCTCCAGTGCGTGGAGGATGGGTGCCCAGGCAGAGAGAGCTTATGACTGAGGGCTGAGGAGCCTGATGGGGAGGGAGCAGCATGGAGGAGGCCCTGAGCCAATGTGTCTCAGGACACACATCTAATTGCCCGTGGGTCAGCCTGGCTGGAATGGGCTGCAGTGAGGCCGGGGTGGGCAAAGTGGAATGGAAAGGGATGCAACTGGAGATGCAGACAGGGGTCTAGGCGTGGAAGGCCTGGCAGCCATGCATTGGGTTGGAACCCAATTGGGTGCAACCGTTGGGTTTGAATTGGGTTTGATCCTGCAAACTACCGAAGAATTTGAAGCAGTGAGTGGTAAGAATATTTGCCTTTTAGAAAAAGAACTCTGGCCCAAGGCAGAGAATGCAGTAGGCAGGGAGACCAGGAGGATGTATCTTACTAATCTGGGTGAGAGGTAACAAAGGCTTGAATTGAGACATTTGATGGTTGGGGTGGGAACTCATAAAAGAGATGGAAACTGGAGAAATTCAGATTGATGGTCTGACCCCTCTCTTGGGAGGGTCATGACAGGAGTAGGTTTGGGGGAGACTGGTGAGCTGAGATTGAAGCATGTTGAGTTTGCTAAAGGTGTGGAGCATCTTGGGGAAATGTCAGATTTGCAGGTGGTACCTGAGGTCAGGTGCTTGGGAGATGGGTCTGGAATAAAAGACAAATCTGAATGTTTTCAGCTTATAGATATTTAGTAAAACTAAGGAAATCGCTTACTAATTGGGAGGTTGGTAAAATAGTATTTTGCTTTTCTATTACGTGACTCCTGATTCCAAGACATTACAATTGTTCTAATTTTTACCAAGTGACTGTCTTGCTGCTAAGTATCTTTAAGCACTAAGGACTTAGGTAAATTTAATGGACAATGTCTAGAGTTCAGTCAGCTTGCCAATATAGCTTATAATTCATTTATGAAGATAAAATCTTGATATGGTTTTGCAAATGATATTGGATCTCTTTTTTTTTTTCACCCAGAACCTTCCTCAAGATCACATAAAGTTTTGAAGACCAGTGGTAAGTTCTAAAATATACTTTCTTTTTCATTCTTGTTGATATCCACTAAGTCAAATCATACACAGAAAAGAGACACCAGAGGAATGATGGGTTAACACAATGGACTGCAGAAAGATTCATTTCTGTGAGGAAAAGCCCCTATTATAAAATGTAAAGCCAAATGGCATTAAATATTTGCAGTATCTATATAACAGGCATAAAAAGATGAATGTCCCTATCATATAAAGAAATCCCATACATAACAAAGAAGATACAAAAGACTCTTTTTTAAAAAAGTAGAAGATATAATTGGGCAGTTTCACAGAAGATTGCCAATGAATTGAATTGACAATGAAACGGAAAAGTGGTCACCCAAATTAGTAATCAGGAAACCACATAATTAAATGAGATAGATGAAGGAGAGAAAAGCTAAATTAGTTTGGCAAAAGACAAAGAAAAACAGGAGTGTGAATTTTAGAAACTTTTTTTGAAGTAAAATTTGGCAATACCCATTAATATTTAATACATGTGTTTCGTTCTAAGCATGTATATAGAAGTACTCAGCAATTGTAATAGGACCACAGAAAATGCCTGTCTGGTGGGAAATGGTTAAATAAATTGCAGCCCATCCATATAATGGAATGTTCTACAGCTGTTAAAGACAATGAAGTAGGGTGTCCTTTTAGTTTTGCAGCTGTCCTGTAAGTTTGAATTTTTTTCAAAATAAAATGTTTAAAATTAAGAACAGAACAATGAAGTAGATCTCTCTCCATCAACAAGAAAATATGTCCACATGCATTTAGAAGAAAAAGCAATGTTGCATATCTCATCTTTATTTTGAAAATTGAAACCAAGACACTGCATTGTGTGTGGGGGGGTGGGATGCGGGGAGTGGGGGGAGAGAACGGACAGTGGTGACCTGGGGAAGGAGGAACAGTTGTGGGTGGTTTGAATCATTTTTACTTTATATGCTTTCGTATATCTTCTGTAATTAAACACTTTTTAAAGGCAGGACTCACATAGCTGATCCAACTTCAGGGATTAAGAAATATACATAACACTCAGATGCATGCAGGGTTGTTTTGTACATAGTACAGGATGTACAGCTCAGATAATTGAGAGACATTTTCTGAAAGGTCTAAGGGGTTCTGAGCTTCAATTGTTAGTAATAATTGAAAAAGTTCTATAACATATTAGTGTTTCCCTATGCATAAGATGCATTTTTAATTCTGAAACTTAAAAAAAAAAAAACTTTTATTTTTCAGAGACAACACAAGACCTCCAAAACGTAAGTGCGATTACATGTCTTATTTTGGAACGTTTGCTTTACGTGCCCTGTCTAGGTATCCTTTCCTCTGTATATCTCAACCCAGGCCTGCATTCCAAGTATAAACAATTATTTTACATTTTGAAATAGATTGCAGTAATGATGCCTCCTATTCAGCCTCCTTCCACCCCACCCCACCCCCACTGCTTCCTCTCAGAGAACTAACAAGATTATGCATCCACCCCTCTACCCCACGGTCCCTACAGGAGCTCCCCTTAGGATGTCATACCTGCCCAGCAGGCTATGTCTCTTGAGTACCACCCCCTTCTCAAAACACAAAGATGGGGAGCCTCTTCCCAGAACATAGTCCTGTTCCTGGTGTAAGAAGTGGGCTAATGTGGGGACAGCAGAACATTGCTGTGTCAAGTTTTGATTTTTCTTCCCCTTTTAAAAAGTTAGGAGAGGGGAGATTTTTTTTTAATGCGTTAAAATATGGCATCCTCTACCGTCTACTGGAAGATGCATGTCCAGGGGGATTACCTGAGAAGGGTGAGTGCTGTATCCTGGCCTGAGGTTTTCCCATTACGGCTATGGAACAATTGGCTTAACTAACGATTCTTGGAGAACTGACAGTGACTTCTTGCTTAATGCTGTCTGTAAGGATGCGGCTTTGTCCCTCTTTCGCCACAGTTCCACTTACACCAGTCCTTAGCCAAAGGCCAAGGTGATGATAAAGATTCTACCTGCCAATTAAAGTCGTGAAAATCGACAGGAGCTCAGTGTCATCCTTAAAGGATTTCATGCATAGGACGAGTGAAATTTTTATCGGATAGCACAGATTGAGTGATTTTCAGGATGGAAGCTTTTGAGAATGATGAACATTAATTGGTTCATCATGATTCTTTTTGTAATTTCCTTTGTTTTGAGAAATAGAACCACTATGGAAGGTTCCCTAATCTTTCTAGCAGCCAAACTAGAACTGTGGCATCCAGCCCCACTCAGCATGGGCAGTGGGAGGGGTCACCCTTTTAAAAGTCGAGAGGTACAAGCTTAAGAGATTTTGGGGGACTTTCTACAACAGCGATCAAACCAAGTTTCCACATGGGGACTAACCAAACCTTATGAAATATGAACACATGGAAGAAATAAAATACCCATGTGTCTTTTTCTTAGTGGTAATTCAGTAATGTGCTGAATGTGTACTAAATGCAGATTTACTAATGATTAAAGAGTTCAGAAAGGAAATATTCCTTTATAGTAGCTTAATGGTTCTCCCTCCTTCAGGAACTATGATAAATCCCCAACAAAATCCAATATATATGTTTATTTTGTGGTAGTTAAGTGCATGTATAATTTGATCATTAAGATGTGAGTTCAAATCCATTTCTGCCGTTTATAAGCTGTGTGGCTACAGGCAAATTGCTTAACTGTACCATGAGTCAGCTTCCCAATTTACAGAATTGTTACAAAGATCAAATGAGGTGATGTATATTTTTTTAAAGTGTGTTTGACACAATGCAAATGCTCCATAAATGATACCTACTTCGTTTTATTATTAAATAGCCATAATGCTGAGAGTGGGATAGGGAAAATTCATCATGGCTTCGGTAAAATTGAGGTATTTAAACTCCATGCTTCTATGTGTGACCAATCCATGGAATGACTGTTTTTTAATCTAGGAGCTCTTTCACTTTTTTCCAATGATTTATTGGATGTAAAGTTTCTGCTTCCAAAGTACCGGTGTCTTCATTCCAAATGTAATCACCTTAAAAATATACTTTGATATGAGTAGTTCAGATTCCTTCATTTTCTAAAAGGCCTGGGAATTTTCTGGGCTGAAAGATTTTAAGAAGTTATTCCTTTTGGCTGTTGTGAGAAAAAAACGAAATCACTTTCTTATACTTTCAGAATAGTTGGTTTGTCATAATTTGACTAGTAACTTATTTTATTGTATAAACTGTTTTAGGTGCCGATATTTTGCAAACATTATGCCAGTATAGTCTAAGATGAAACGAGCTAGTAGAGGTGAAAAAGGAAACATAAAAGCAATAAATATATTATATATGTGTGTGTATATACATATGTCCATGTGTGTATGTGCATTCATTCATTTCCAGGCCTCAAATGAGCCACAGTTTTGCAATGTGAAAAAAAGAGAGTAAAGATTAAATTATTAATTGCATTTTTTTGCATTTTAAATTTTTAACAGTTAAGTAACTTTCAGAGTGGAATTTTATTCTTGTCCTATCCACTCTTCTCTTCCTTTTCAGGTAGATAGATGGATAGATGGATAGGACAACGGGGGGTAGGTGGGTGGGTAGATGGATAGATGGATGGATGGTAGATGGATGGATGGATAGATGGAAAGAAAGAAAGAAAGAGAGAGAGAGAGAGAGGAAAGACAGAGAGAAAGAGAAAGAGAGAGAGAGAAAGGAAGGAAGGAAAGGAAAGAAAGAAAAAAGGGAAAGAATAAGTCAATAGACACACAGGCAGACAGACAGGTGGGTGGCAGGCAGGTAAACAGAAGGATTCCAAGGCAATATGTACCCAGTTTAATTAACAAGTGATGACAAGTTCTTGCTAAATTTGCAATATATTACTATAGTGTTTTGATCAGAAATATGTTCTGGGTACTAATTAGTTTGAACAGGTCTTAGCCCTTTGAAGCAAATCCTTTCACCTGCAGAATAGGATCATTGGGTCATCAACTCTGTCTACACAACTGAGCTCCATCAAGAAAACCTGAGGTTGTGAATGACCCTGTTGTTTTCTTTGATTAGAAATAATGTCATTATATTTTACTTCCTAACAGGCAACCAAAGTTTACTTAGTTAAGTATCTTTTGAAAGAAGGTAAAAGTCTCATTAACTTAATAGTGGATTAAATTGCATTCTTGCCACAAAAGACTCTTTGCCTGGGATCTATACAGCAAAGTAATTCTGGTCAGGCATCTGGTTGGTGTGATGGTTTAGGGACCCCCTTGGGGGTGCAGTCAGCTCACTGACAGGGAATTTTGAAGCTGGAAGACTCTCAGGGTCCAAGGCCTCTAAGAAAGTCCTTAACAGAAAAGGCTGTCATGGCCCTGGAGACCAGTGTATATTAATTTATACAGTGAGTAGTTGCCAAGTGCTCGCCAGGCTTACGTGAACTATTTAAGAATTTTCTGTACTTAGTTGATCTTCTGCAGGTGGGGGAGGGGGGAAAGGGTTTTAGAGAAAGCCCTGGATTTAAGTCTTAGCTTTACTACTTGCTCGATAGAGCAAGTTTCCAAATCTCCAGGCACTGAAGTTTCCATGCTCTGCACTTGCTACCATCATATCTGATTTGTACACTGATTGTGGACATTAGGTTTGAAGGTCTGCAGACAGCCTGGCTTAATTTCTGAGTAAATACCCCTGCTGCAAAAATCTGAAATGCTTTTTGACTCAACAGAAATCAACAAAGTTAACCAATCGTTTTCTTTAAGAATATTAGTCTAGCTCTAAAGCAAAAAATGTTTATTTGGTACAAATTTGGTACAAACAAAATTTATATTTTGACTAGTGCATTTAATAGTATAACTTATGTAGACAGCTTAATTGAACACTATAAGTACATGAAACCTTGAGTAGGACATGAGATTTTGTTGGTTTGTCCAGAGTGATGCCCCAATAAATCCCAGAGTGATTTGAACAGTGAATAAAAAAGTATTAGCAAAGTCCCCTTCAGGGAATGGTGAGAAAGGGGGAAAATTCAGCTTCCCCAAGTTGAATTCTTGATATTCTCACAAGCAGTGGGGACAACCAAAGCAATAGGTTGAGCCCCCAATCTTGGGGTTTGTTCATATAAAACTTAACTCCACAAAGGATAGGTCAAGCCTACTTAAAATTAGGCCTAAGAGTCATACCCAAGATAACCTCTTCTGTTGCTCAGATACGGCCTCTCTCTCCAGCCAACAGAACAAACAAACTCACTGCCCTCCCCCTGTATACGTGGCACATGACTCCCAGGGGTGTGGACATTCCTGGCAACGTGGGACAGAAATCCTAGAATGAGCTGAGACTCAGCATCAGGGGATTGAGAAAAACTTCTCAACCAAAAGGGGGAAGAGCGAAATGAAACAAAATAAAGTGCAATAACTGATAGATTCCAAACAGAGTTGAGAGGTTATCCTGGAGGTTATTCTTATGCATTAAATAGATATCACCTTGTTAGTCAAGATGTAATGGAGAGGCTGGAGGGAACTGCCTGAAACTGTAGAGCTGTGTTCCAGTAGCAGTGTTTCTTGAAGATGACTGTATAATGATGTAGCTTTCACAATGTGACTGTGGGATTGTGAAAACCTTGTGTCTGATGCTCCTTTTATCTACCTTATCAACAGACAAATAAGACATATGGAATAAAAATAAGTAATATGGGGAACATATGTTAAAATAAATTTAGACTGAGGGCCATGGTGGCTCAGCAGGCAAGAATGCTTGCCTGCCATGCCAGAGGACCTGGGTTCAATTCCCAATGCCTGCCCATGTAAAAAATTAAATGAAATTAAATTAAAAATAAATAAATAAACTTAGACTGAAATGCTGGTGATCAATGAAAGGGAGTCATAAGGGGTATGGTATGTATGAATTTTTTTCTGTTGTCTTTTTATTTCTTTTTCTGAATTGATGCAAATGTTCTAAGAAACGATCATGATGTTAAATATGCAACTATGTGATGATATTGTGAATTACTGATAATATATATAGATAGAATGATCATAAGTTAAGAATGTTTGCATTTGTTATATTTTTTAAAAAATTAATCAAAAAAAAAGAATGATAAAAAAAGAATATTAGTCTAGCTGGAGAGGCCATGTGTGAGGAGAGAATTTCACAAGTCAGGCGTCTTCTCTGTGGTGCTGAAATTCATTGGCTGTGTCTCTCCCCGCTCAGGTTTCCAGAGAGGAGAGGTCTCCCTGGCTTCCCTCGGCGGGTCCGCCGCCCACCCAGCGGAACAGCCAGCCCAGCAGCTCAGCCCTGGGCGCCGTGCTGGGCGCGGGGGGCACCGTAGGGAGCATCTGGAGCGACCACCAGGTCAGGCGGGCCTTGTTTCCCAGTAGGCGGTCCCCGCAGGAGCACGAGGAGGATGACGACGATTATCAGATGTTCCTGCCGTCCTTTTCCTCTTCAGACTTGAACTCGAGCAGACTGAGCGAAGAGAGCACCTCGAGCCGCCCTTGCAGCTGGCACATGGGCCAGGTCCCGCCCCCGGGGTCCCCCAGCGCTGGCCACAGGGTGGTCAGACGGGCCAGCAGCGCCGGCGAGAGCAACACGTGTGCCCCCGACATGAGAAGCAGAGACAGCGCTCGCCCTCAGTACAGCCCCCGAAGGGACCTGCACAACGGCCCGAAAGCAGAAGGACAGGACGGGATGACTTCCTTGGGGTTGTCTATGGAGCTGACGATGGATGACATAGACCATGTCTATGACAACATAAGTTATGAGGACTTAAAACTCATGGTTGCTAAACGGGAAGATGCTGAATCCACTCCCTTCAAAACAGCCAGGGACTGCATTCGCCCCAAAAGCACCCCGGAGTTAGTCTTCTCCAAGAGGCAGGGTGGCCAGGATAAGAGCCCCCTTCCCACGAAAGGGGCTGGTGCTCTGACGGGCAGGGAGGCATCCAGCCAGAGCGCCCAGGAGCTCCAGGCGGTCGAGGAAAACATCTACGACACGATAGGCCTCCTGGACCCACCGCCGCTGGATTCCCAGTGCAGCAGCCTAAAGCGCACCAAGAGAAGCACCTTCCTGGGTCTGGAAACGGACTTCCCCTGCTGTGACAGCCGGAGGCCGTTCGTTTCCCAGGACAGCCTTCAGCTCAGTGAGGATGAAGCCCCTGGCCTGCCAGGCTCCTCTGCCCAGGATTATTTGAGTCTGCTGTATAACTCTTCCAGCTGCAGCCTGTCCGTCACTGCTAAATCCGTATCTGACAGACTATCGGAAGAAGCAGATGAAATCTGGAACGACCTGGAAAATTACATCAAGAAAAACGAAGACAAGACGAGAGATCGCCTCCTCGCCGCATTTCCCGTCAACAAAGATGACGTGCAAGACCGGCCGCACCCCGGGAGCACCCCTGAACTGAGCCGGGATGGGGCGCACTCCCTGTCCACCCTCTCCCTGCCAGGGAGCCAGGCCTTCCCTATCCCAGGGACAAACAGGGCCAGCCGAGCCAGCCGGCCCCGCTGCCAGTTGGAAGAAGACCTGATTTCCAAAGAAGACTCCTTTGTGAGTCTCCACCAGCTCTGTCTGGCCAGTGAAATGCCTCCTATGGAAAATCCCTACGACTTGACCAACAGCAGCCCGTCCCAGACAGACCTGGAAAACCCTGACCCTGGGACGGAAGCCACCGACAAAACAAAAAGCAGAGTTTTCATGATGGCCAGGCAGTACAGCCAGAAGATCAAGAAGGCAAACCAGCTTTTAAAAGTGAAAAGCCCCGAGTCGGAGCAGCTGGCCAGCGAGCAGCACAGAGCTGGGCACACAGACCTGGCGGCTATTTTAGAAGAAAAGAAGCAAGGAGGGCCTGCCATTGGTATGTTGACCGTGTTTCTCTTCCTTTTGAAAGTCAGGTGTGAGAGCAGTTTCCAAATCCTAAAAACATCCTTAAAATGGATATGCTTGTGACAACATTGTCACGTCAGAGTAAGCCCACATATCCATTACTGATCTTTTCCCATCTCATCTCCATGGAATCAGATGAATTTGATCCGTCTGCCCTAAGAAGTCTTTGATGTGCATGTAATGCTGTTACTTCAGAATTGACGTTTTAGGAAAGTATTCTCAAAGGCCATCTAAAGTAGGAAGAATAGCAGTTTTAACTCGTGATATCAATTCTTTTCCCTGAGGACCAGTAATCTGTTAGGAGAATTATTAGCTCGTGTAAGGTCTTAAGATGTGGGAGCAGATGGAACAGGAGTGCTCTTTGCTCCAGATTCCCAACATCAAAGTCTTCTCTTCCCAACAAAGACCCCCCCCACAAACAGCATCCATTTTGTATTTTCTGAGCTTTCCCACACTACAGCTCAGTCATTCTCTCACATACTTCAGTTACTACCTGATTTTTTTAAATAGCTGCTGAAATGCATGCCATCCCACTGGGTGTTCTGACATATGTGGGGCAGAACTGAACTGGAATCTCAGGTATGACACTGATAAGATTAGGGCTAAAGGAATGAGGCGCTTGTGGTTTGACCTATTTCTCTATTGTAAAGAAGTATGTGTCCTCTGGCTACGTAAAGAGAGGTTTTGGAGGACAAAACTGAGCCCTGATGTCAGCGGAGGGGCACACAGGTGAATAAAGCACAGGGAGGTCGTGGACAGAAAGCCCCAAGGACAATGCTTCTCACCTGAGGAGTTTTTCTCCACTCCCCAACTCCACCCCAGGCCGTGGAGACTTCTGGGGCAAAGCCCTAGATTCTTCATTTTAGAACAAAACTGTGGCCTTGAAATGGTAATTTGAGAAACTCTGCCCTAGACTTTCTGACAAAGACCCATTTTGATATCAAATGAGAGGAGTCAGTCCTCCCCTTGGAAAATAAATTAAAATTAAAACTCTACAGAGCGCTCTCAGATCAGGACAGGCTCAGGTAGAGTGACGTGATAACCACAGGACAGATTTGGCCAAGCGGACACTACTAATCTCCTCTCTTTGGAATTGCCTTAATTACCTCCACAGAAACCAGAGAATTAGAAAGAGATCATCTAGACCTAAATAAACTCAGTCGTTTTACAGGACAAGAATCTGTAGGTGTTTCTTCTTTGTTTGGGAGTACGTGAGAAACATCTGAAGACCTTAATCTTTTCCCGAGCATAAAATTTCTTGATAGATAGGGAAAGTAAGCCCTAGAATTGACACCTGAAGGTTTTTTCAGACTCTCTTTGAGTTCTTCTCCTTCTTCATTTTTTTAAGAATAAAATATTAAAAGTAATATTTGTATGAGTGTAAGAGACTAGACCACATGTATTTTTCTCTTTGCAGTAATCTGTTTGAAGTCCTTCTATCCACTTTTCCAAAACTAGTGCTGCTAAACTGGTCTGTTGTTATGCTTAGAGAAAGTGGCCACGTTCCAGTTGCAGAAGGATTATCTTTTGGGGCATGGATGGCGATTGGAGATAGTTGTATATCAGCAATTCCAACCACTGACCCAATCTGGGGTGGGGCCAGAAATTCATGGTGGCTACATTCTCAGAATAAGAGAAAATACGAGGCTAGTGTTCCTGATGACAGTGGGTTCTTCCTGCAGAATTTCAATTAACAAGTAGCAATCGCCTAGACCTGGTTGTTTCGAATAGGAACCATCCAGTAAAACGCAAGAACTCTAGTCTTGATAAAGCACATCATTTGATTCTGAATCCTTGGGACGTAAATGGTCTTCCTAAATACCCTTCTTTTAAGTATCAGCTGATTTCAACTTGGGGTTTTCTTTTGTTCTGGTTTTGGTTGGTTCTCTTTTCTGTTTTGCCTACTGGTGTTTTCTTGCGGTCCCGTACGATCTTTTCTCTGCTTTGTGCCTGGGTCCTTCTTTGACATGGTGGGCTTCTACCGACGTTCTCCCCAACAAAGAGGAGAAGATTTCTCCAAAGTCATCTTCCAAGCATAGTGTCTTCCCCTGCTGTCTGGCAGGAGCACGTCCCTAGGGCCTGCCATCTCTTGGACCTGATGAATTATAACCACGCCGCGTCCATCTGCGTGGATCGAGACCACTTCCTGTGCCCACTGAGCTTGCAATCAGTTGACGTGATGACTCCTTTTCTCTCTCTTGTTTATCTGGGCACAGGACGTCGTCATCGAATGGACCGATTCTCCAGACTTCTTCGTATGGGCCTTGCCACTTTGCCAGGAGCTTGTTCTCGGTGTTGTTCGGAAGGAGGAGCGCCCTATTCACCTGCTGAAACTCTCGAGCATCTTTATTGAACTCTCTAGCTGGGGTCTACAGGTCCCAGGCCAGATTTCCAGCTATAAATCACAGAACCAGGTCTAGTCACCCCCCCGTGTCCTAGAGCCTGCCTAGCAGGCTGTCTTGTTCAGCCAGGCCTCCCTCCTGAGAGCCTGTGAGGCCAAGATGCCTTTGGGTTCCTACCTTTCTGTGATCTTTCCCCTGGGAAAAAAGTCCAGACAGGTGTGAGGGAGATTCCTCCTTGTAGAATAATAGGGACGACAAAATAGCATTCTATGCTTTTGTCTACATCTCAAGTGTACCTCAGAAACATAGATTTCAGTCCTCTGTCTTGAAAATAGTATATTTTACCCTTCCCTCAACAAGGATCACGTCAAGTTGTTATCTAGGATCATAAGAACTCCACCTTTTAAGGTTGCAAAAAGAGAAATAACCCAGAGGGAACCCTGGGATTGTCACTTAATGATAATGTGCATGTTCTACAAAGACTACCCATATCCGAACTGAGAAGGAGGATCTTTGGCCCAGCTGATTAAGCCTTGTAGGCAGGAGGGGCCTCTCGGGCCGACTGCTTTCCTGTGCATCTGGCCAAGGGAGTCTATATAATGACAGCTAGGGCTCAGGCAGTTTCTCTCTCTGTCACATTGGCATCAGGCAAGTTATAAACATCTCATAAGGATCAAGTTGAAACCAAAAAAAAAAAACTTAGACACAGTATATTGTCTACTTGGTGAGATACTTTTTTACTCAAAATTAATAAATGGTCAACTCTGTTATCCAAAGATAAACTGTGCCTGTCATGGGTTATCTTTAAGAGGCATTTTAATCAAAGGCTGGCTTCCTCCTCCCCCTGATGCTGCCATGCCCATGATTTCCAGGGTGGAAATCCTGCCCTTGGTGGTATGGGCTCAGGGAAAAGCACATCCATTTGTAACACTATGCTCAAGATAAAAGAAGGCAGTCACAAAAGTTATCTGAACAGTGTGGTAGTTATTGAGACCAACTTTTATCTGGAACAGGTAGGTGCTCAGTGAGGATCTGAGCACATGTATGACACTGCGCTCCAAGGTCAAAAGATCTAGACTCACTGGAACAACAAAGAAACCCACACAAAATAAGTAGCAACACTAGGTTGTGTGTATGCACAACCAACAGTCCTAGGCTCTATGCTAATTACATGAGACTTCAGAGAAGAGAAATCAGTTAGAAAAGGGATCCATGAAAGCAGGCAGGGGGTATGGAGGGTCTGGAAAGATGGGTAGGAGTTGATTAAACAAACAAAGAGGAGAGTGTAACAAGGAAGACAAAAACATGAGAAATATTCAGACATGGTTTCAGATTATCTGGGTCACCATGTTCTAAATTAAAAAGCTGATTGTTTTATAAGATTTTATGGCTAAATTTTAGTACTGGAATAGCTCAACCAAGTTTTTTAATTGCTCTCACTGCTTGTCCCCATGTCATCATCTTGGAACCTGTGAAAGCTCAGATCCTTCATGACTGAGCTGTAGGATTAGGCTCAGGGCGAGCATGTACACAAGAATGACTTTGACAGATGGGATTGCTAACCAACCCTGATGTGGAAAGGTCCAGCCATCTTTGGTTGGGCTTTACAGTTACTGAGGCACAAATTCCAGGCTGCCTAAGATGGGAGCCTTGTAGCCATCTGTTCTTTCAGTCTCTTCAGGTTTTTCTGAATCTTAAGAGTATTCACCGTGGCCTAATAGAGGCAGTAAGATCTCAAGATTTGGTTATTAGAAATTCTTGACTAATAATCTCTGTCCTTCCAAGGAATTTATGGATTTGGAAAATCTGAATATAGGATCTATAATGATAAGCTAAACATATTGTTCGCCCTGGTTGCAGAGGCCAAGTGGATGAGGGAATCGAAGGGGTTGGAACTAGAGAGCACACAGAATAACAGGCTGTTTTCTGTCCTCAGAGAAGATAGACTCAAAAGAAATGGGAGAAACTCAACTAAATGAGGATGTAGTTTAAATTCAAGGAATAATATACTAATAAAATAAATAGCTAAAAATACAGCATATTGAAGAAGAAAACAGTGTCATCTGCTGATCGTATATGGGACATACTCCTTTACTAGAGATCGTGTCATTGTGGCCTGAGCCATTTATAGGATGCATGGAATTCTTTGGTTCTTGGGTCTCTGGATGGGGGAGGGAGGGGTCAGAGCAGCTCTTAACACTGACATCTCTGGGCTCCTTCTCTTTAAGCATGGCTGGCCCAAGAGAATGCTCTATGCATATCATGGTTCAGTTAATGTCTTTAGAAATGTTCTTATTCAGAGGTGGGGCAAAGGGGAGAATGACCTTCTGGTTTGACTTTAAGTGGCAAAAGCTTTTGGAGCATTGACTGTCAAGTCCAAATCTGCAACCAATACTAGAGAGCATCAGGTTATCGATTATATGCACCGGTTTCATCCTTAATGTCTGGAAGGCACAGCCTTTAGTGCCTGGCTTCTTGGGGATGGGAAAGGAGATGTGAGTTAGTCAATACATGTGGTTTTGAAGTGCTGGAAAGAAGGAGCTCCCTGAGACATTGGTTCCCCCAATAGTGGCCATGGGGGTGGGGGGTGCTGCCTGGGAACAAGGAACGTGGGAAGAGCCGCCACGAGCAGATTCTGCTGGGGCAAGTTGTCTGAGAGCAATCAAGAGTGGTGCAAAGTCAGGGGTAGCCATTGCACTGTGGATTGTGGCCAGGCTCTCTTAAAGACTACTTGTGTTATTTTTTATAGATTAGGGCTTAAAGTGTTGACTTTCCTGTTTTCAGCCATGACACTATTTCATGCTTGTAAAGAACACTAGAAATTTTCATTACATGTACTGGACACTTACAGATGTGCTGGAATAAAATAATCCAGAGTTAGATCCAATGAAAGGAAGCTTTAGGTGACATTTGTATTTATATTAAACTATGTATTATTTCATTCATTTCCATTGCTTACAATTACAATTGCTTGCCCTCAGACTTGACTCAAAAGTCCTGCCTACTGTTTAAAAAAATTTTAATATGTTGGCTAGAATGCTATATTCCTATTTTTAGTCTTCACATAGAACACTAATTCTTTGTGCATTTAGACGTGTCAATATTTGCCTTCCAGGTGCCAGGATTGCTGAGTATTCCCAACTGTACGACCAGATTGTATTCCGAGAGACTCCCCTTAAAACTCAGAAGGATGACTGGGCCAACTCTCTAGAACCTTCCATCTCCAGACCTGCATCACCCTCCCTGTCCCAGCACGGTAGCAAAGACTGGCTTTTGCATTCAACCTATAGTAATGGAGAACTAGCAGATTTCTGTCCCCGGCCAGAGCAAGACTTGAAGTTGAAATATTCCACTTTAGAGATTCATGCAAGAAGTACTCCCAGACAGTTGTCCCCGGCTTGCTCTGTGCCTTCTCTCCAGACCTGTGACCCTTTGCCAGGCCCCTTGCAGAGACACAGTGTGGTGATAAATCAGCCCAACAAAGAGAACTCAGGTCACAGCCATGTCTACAACTCCCTGGGTCGGCAAGGAATCAGCTCTAAAGCTCAGCCTTATAGCAGGTCTCATTCGTCTTCCTCTATCCTGATAAACAAATCCATGGACTCCATCGACTACTCCAGTGGCACGGGAAAGAAGCAGCCGCTGTCCTCACACCTGAGTCCCAGGTGTGAGAGCCGCCAGGATCTGTCACCAGACACGTGCCAGCAGCGCCCTGGAAAACGCCCAGATCTCACGCTCCAAGACTCACAGAAAGTTCTGGTAGTAAATAGAAATTTGCCCATAAGTGCCCAAATAGCGACTCAGAACTATTTTTCCAATTTCAAAGAGACTGAAGGAGATGAAGATGACTATGTGGAAATCAAGTCAGAAGAAGATGAGTCAGAGTTAGAACTATCTCACAGTCGTAGAAGGAAATCCGACCCAAAGATCATGGATGCCGATTTTCCCCAAAAAGTCTGCAGCCACAACACATCTCACTCTTTGAGAAGTCCTTGCACTCCGAAAAGGCCAATAAACAGCACACTCGATCTTCCGCCATATCTGGCAACATACAACGCACCTGACAAACTGGACGACTATCTTTGGAGGGAGCCATCTCCCAATCAGCAAAATATCGTTCAGTCTTTAAGGGAGAAATTTCAGTGTCTCAGCTCAAGCAGCTTTGCCTAAGGTTCTCAATAGCAGCTGCCTGAATTGACTTCTTACTAGGCTCATAAATTACAGATACTGATGAAGTGTTTTATCTGTACCAGATTAAAGCGATTTTGTAATAACTGGAGGTGTACAATGTACTTTCTTTTCCAGCACAACTTTCTGAAGTGGCCAGCGAAATGGCCTGGACTGTACTGTACCAGACACCAGCACCAGGTAACAGTGTGTTTTCTGGCGCTGATTGTCTTCGGGTTTCATGTAAGTCAGTCTTAACTTGAAAATTTTTAGGCATTTCATTGTTGTTGTTTTGGTTTTATTGAACATGATGGCCATGATACACATTTTTTCCATATCCTGACAATAATGCCTGGACTTTAAGAAATGTGATGATCCTCTAGTATTATCTAGAAGCCATGAGTAGTTTTTCCGTAGGACTCACGACAGCGAGGAGGCTTTTTCACGTGTTTTAAAAGGAAAGTAAACTCACGCTGTCTAAAGGATTAAACTTGTATCTGGCATAAGCCAGAGATGTCTAATTAGAAATTGTCTACGGTGTCCATTTTAGGGTTATATGCTGATATTCCTAATCAGTGCTTTGTGATGCAAAAAAAAATGTGACTTTTGAAAATTAGAATATAGCAGAACCAATTTGTTATTAGCAAAAATCCTCACCAGACTTCCTAGACAAATCCTGGGCGATGTGCCGCTCATCATGCTTACGTTATGATTTCTGGGGCGAAATGAAAGATTCCCTTAGGGTCTTAAAGAAAATCACGGTTGATAAAATTGACTAACCATTATTATTAGAAAAGATGGGATAACACCTGGGAACAACTTGATTATCTCCTGGTTTTCTAGGTGAACAAGAAAAAACAAAACAAAATACCTTCCACACCATTGTACATACCCATCTTTGATCAACCCCAAGTAAACCATAGCTAAAATAGAATGTAGAGCTTTAAAGCTATACCCTCTCCAGGGCAGTTTTTCTCCCTGTACCTGCCTGAGTTTTGGATATGGCCAAAGGACCTCCACCCAAGCTCTGATTTTCTTTTCTGTTCCAGACGTAACATGAGACTTGCTTTTCATTACTTCAAAACATGGGAGAGACCAGCATCTTTGGCTACTAAGTTTTAACTAACAGCATCTTCCTTTTATATTGTAATTACAGTCTTTAAAGAGCAGTTCATTGTGATTTTAACATGCCTATCCTTTTGGAAGGGAACAGAAAAACAAAAGCCAGACCCTGTGAGTAAAAAAAGAAAATCAAAGAACCTGGAAAAAAAAAAAAAGGCAGATGGATTGCTGCTTTATAGACACTCCATTTCATTGAAGATGCCAGTTAATGCAGCAAAAATGTTTACTCAAGGAGTAGCATTTGTATTCTCATTTTAAGCAGTTTTACATTCTGCGAACCCTCCCCCCACACTCAGTTTCCATTCTGAAAGATGACAATATGTGTCATGACAAGGGATACAGGCTTTTCATTTAAAGGTAAGCAGAAATATTGAATCAGTGACATCTTATTATAATTCTTTTTCCTCTTTTTTTTAAAGTCCTATGCCTCTTCTTCTTAACTGTAAGACATAAAGTGCTTCCATCCTTATTTTACTCATATGATTGCAATATGGAGAACACTCTGACCATAAGGTCTGCAAGCGTTTCAAGTATGAGGCAAGAGGTACCTATTAGTAAATAACAAAAAAATATTCAACCCAAGTTTCTTGCTTCTCCAAACTACTCTTTCTTCTTGAAGCTCAAAAAAATCAGTCAGGATTGAATAGCAGGGTTCTTGGAAACATTCCTTCTTCCGTTGCCTTTATTTAAACTTGATATGAATTTTCAGAATTACACCTTATCAGAAAAAACAAGAACCAAAAGTGTGTTCTTAGATTTACTAGATTATTTGTCACCTAAATCATCCTGTCCCAAGAATTCAGTTTCCCATTTTTGCTTTTTAGTTTATATGACCCAACTTCTATATTATCCATATTGTCACCGGGTCTTCAACCCAGAAACTATGAATTCTTCATGCCAGTGTCTTTTTCTTGTTGCACAGCTTTGATGTCACCTGTAGGGATAGACCATCCCCAAGCCCCTACCCCAGTGTGTCTTACTGTACCAAATGTCCACGTGGGTGTCCTTAGGATCTAGGACAAATTGTAGTGTCATATGTTGCCAGTAACTTCTGTTGGCCAGGACACAGTTTCTGAGAGTTGTGTGTGTGTGTGTGTATAATCATGTCTGTATTTTTCCTCAAAGTCATTGATTAAATGCTTTTGTTTACTTTGTTTTGGAGGTGGGGTGGGGATGTATATAATTGGGGGTAAAATGTTATATGTACTTTTAAAAGCATTGATCTTATTCAGTCCATGAACTGAAGGCTCAATTTTTTTTTAATGAGATCACTTTTCACCTACTCTGTTCTTTGTGGGGGAAAAAATGCATCTAGGAAAACATAGTTTAAATACTGTATATAAGGATAAAAATTAGTAATGCCCATTATTTAATAAAGTTTGTAAAGTACAAAGAAAATTGCAGTGTGAATCAATGTGTTTACTCTAACAGGGTCAAGATTTTTGCAAGCTGGATTCAGCTAGAATACTCGATGAGCAGGGCAGAAAGTAGTTCAAGGTGGCAGGAATATACTATGTTGCAGTGGCCTGAGAACATTTTCTACATTTTAAGATTACTTTTGAAATAATTGGCTTAGTGTCTGGGATGGTTTCTTTTTTCTCAATAGCAGCTATGTTAGATTAATCACTAGATGATTGTGTGTGTGTGTGTGTGTGTGTGTATGCATGCATGTGAAATGAAAAATCCAGATTTGGTAATCAGAGACTTCATTTGCAAAGAGTTTTGCAGGAGGGGAACGGACTGTTGTAATAGAGCAAGAGGATGGTTGCAATAGGGAGAATCCTCTGACTATAAGGTCTGCAAGAGTCTCGAGGGTTAGGAAAAAAGGGTCTCTCTTTTACAGGGAACTGTAAACAAGACTAGAAAAAACTGGGTATAGGGAAGTGAAGAAATAGGGCAAAAAGTCATAAGAGAGTAGATTAAGAGAAGGCTTTTGCTGAGGCTGGCCTGTTCCCAGGAGGGTCCTGAGAAGGGGCTGCGTGTTGGCTAAGGCTGTGGGTGGGCTAAAGTTCAGGGGTCTGGTGGAAGTGGAGAATGTTAACCCAAAGTTTGGTTAAGGAGTATTTTGTTCCAAGCAATCAGTAGGGACAAGCAGTTCAGCTCTCGATTTACGAGGTGAATGGAAATCTGGAGACCTTGCCCTAGGTGATCTCCAGGGCTAATGTGAGACTTAGCTCAGTCACGTGGGGAAGCGGTTCCTCACGATTCTTTATTGTAACACAAAGTGTGGGCAGATTTCTCAACCTTCCCTGTGTCCCAGGATCACTCAACTGGAGTAAAGTTCAACATTATCAATTTTCTGTAGGTAACAGAAGACACACAATTTTGTCATTGAATTGAAAAATAGCGTAAAAGTTTTCTGGGCACAAATTAAGGTTGTGTTTTTTTTTTTTCCCCCATGTAACTTCATGTTCTGAATTTTCTTTGATAGACAACAATTTTACAGGGGAAAAAAAAGCATGCTAATATAAAGTCATTATTATGGACATGTTCAAAAGCAATTCCATTTCCAAATAAAAGCATGAAATCTACCCAGGTTATAATGAAAATATAGATAGGTTGCCTAACTTTCCTCAAACAGAGGAAAGTGGCCTTGGGGAATTTCTTTTGAATGTTTTAAAGCGTAGAGTTTCTAAACTTCCCACTGACTGAACTACCTTTTCTTATTCCACCTTGAGGTTGAAAATAGATGGGGTTTGCTATAGGTCCTAAAGTTCAAATTAGAGAAGCAAACGACAGTAGAAAAACTGTGCCCTGTGGAAATTCCATGTATAAATTCCTAGGGAAGAGAAAACAAAACAGTTTTAAAAATCAGCAGGTTTGCAGAGTTAGTAGAGAATATACAAACAGCAAGAAATTCTAAGACAGTCAAGAAAAAAAATCCAAGCGAATAAAAAGTTATTACAGCAATGTAAACATACCTGGCGAATGGATGAACAATATTTAGTCACAATATTGCATTCACTGAATACAGATCTACCAGAAATGTGTTAGAATTCTACTGTGAAGGTATGTGTGTATGAGAAATGATGGAAGGATACTAAATCCTCAAGTTTTATAAGAAGTCATCAGATAATAAAAGAAATACATAAAATTGTGAAGTCAAACAATTGCAATTTAAGTATATATTTAGAAAAATCAAATTTAATAACAAAAGGAAAGGAAGTTAAAGTGGTTGCTGCTCATAAGGTACCTAGCATGGGCCGGGGAAAGTCAGGGAGTTGCTATTTTTCATTATGAACTAATAATTTGACATAAAAATATGTCACTTTGATAAAAATAAATATTTTTAAAAGAAAAAATCAGGTTTGCAATGAACTATAAATATATGTGAAATCTGAATATTAATAACATTTGTCCATTATGTTGCCTTTGATTTAAAAAATCAGAGCCAGATATTTCTGTATCCTAAACAGCAAATTTTACCAATATATCAAGAGCTAACATTTGTCTATCTGAATAGTCTATCTACACTCAATTCTATCAGCCAGAAAGGAATTATAATAAAAGGAACCTCTTCAACTTTTTGCTAATTTGCATCTGTCTCTATTTTAACTTAAACTTTGTCATACGGATAAGACCAAGAGCCTTTTCCTGCATGCTTTTTCAAAGCTTTTATTAAAAAGAAAAAAGTATGAGCACATAAGCATTTCCCCATATTTAGTATTTCATATTTTTCTTTCCCTACAAGTAATTGAGAATAACATAATGTGTAGTTTTGCTGCATTGAAAAGGTTAATGAATATAAATACAAGTTATAATTGTACAATAAATCTATATAACTGTAAAGTAATAACGTTTGAGATTTTTTGGTTTACAGCATATTTGAACTCTTGCAGGAGACCAAAAGTTTCTTTTTATGGAAGACTATTCTAAATGTTAGCATTAGTGCAGTTACTCTCCTTGGACCCCTTAAGGTGGAGATGTTTTTCACCTGCTCTGCATGGAACCTGACAAAATGTTGGTGTGTAATAACCGTGTAACAAGAGACACAAAGTAAAAACAGCAGCAGCTAAGATGAATTCACAGCACTCTTGGAAATCCACCTTCATCTCCAACTTATTTGGTGTTCCTATAAGGTAAGTCTGTGGCATTTTGGAAAGACTCTTTTTCATCTTTTGGCTGATAGAAAGAAGACATTTAAGTGAGATTTGAAACTAGGAAATCTAAATGGTCACACAAGTATGGGTTTATCACACCTTTCTCTGAGATTCCATTTAGAGCCAAATGCCTTTCCCAGCAACAGTTTCTGTGCTATAAGGAGTACATAGCCCAACCTAGGCTGGGATTGTAGGGCTGAAGTCGGGTCAAGAGGAGGGAAGAGTCCCAGAAGGCTGAGATTCTGGCAAAAGGCAAATTTGGCTATCTTGCAACTTTGGTGAGTGCCCATAAAGTCAAGTTTACATCTGTGCATCCAGGAAAAACAGCAAAGCTTTATGTTACCGACTTACAATGCATTCTTAATATGGAAGGAAGAGAAGCATGTGATTAGTTTCACATCATCGCTTCTAAAACCATCTTTATTCCACTCAACATAAAAGAACAGGGCTTGGGTAGTAATGACATCACCTGCCCCATGGGGCAAATACAAGCCCCCAAATGACCTCGTGTTTGTGTCCCTATGTACAGCTCCCCAGATTTCTCACTGACTCATCTCAGCAAGGCCCAAAGGTACAGGTTCCTTCTTCCATCAACCAGTGACATTTTTTTTTCATGCAAGAACTTATTTATATTTGTAGTGTTAATTGGTGGGAAACATGAATCTATACAACCCATTTTAATTATGTCACCTTCAATAAGGTAACATTACTTATAGACCCACTAGTGAAGTGCCTTCACTTCTCTCTATTCCCTTAAAATTAAGTTCAACCTCATTAGCTAACTGTTCACCCATCTCAAGCTTTTGTAGGTCCACTATATTCTATATAATAAGCCTCTGATTTTACCTTTATTAAGGTCATAAAAGTGAAATCATACAGTATCTGTCCTTTCGTGTCTGGCTTATTTCACTCAGCATTATGTTCTCAGGACTCATCTGTTTCGTCATGTAGTTCAGGATGTCATTTTTGTCTTTACTGCTGCATAATATTCCATCATATGTATATACAACATTTTGCTAATCCATCTCATCTGCTGATGGACACTTGGATTGTTTCTATCTTTTGGCAATTGTGAATAATGCTACTATGAACATTGGTGTGAAAATCTCTATTTGTGTCACTGCTTTCAGCTCTTCTGGGTATATACCAAGCAGTGGTATTGCCGGGTCATAGAGCAACTCAAGTCTGAGGAACCACCAGACTGTCTTCCATAGTGGCTGTACCATTATACATTCCCACCAGCCGTGCATACATGTCCCAATTTCTTGACATCCTCCCCAACATTTATAGTTTCCTGTTTATTTAATAACAGCCATTCTTCTAGGTGTGAGGTGGTATCTCATTGTAATCTTGATTTGCATTTCCCTTATAGCTGATGAGAATGAGCATCTCTCTTCATGTGCTCTTAGCCATCTGTATTTGCTCTTCAGAAAAATGTCTATTCTTATCTCTAGCCCACTTTATAATTGGGTTGTTTGTTCTTTTGTTGTTGAGTTGTATGATTTCTTTATGTAAACCTTTATCCGATGTGTGATTTCCAAATATTTTCTCCCATTGAGTTGCTGCCTCTTCACCTTTTTGGCAATGTCTTTTGAGGTACAAAAGCATTTGGTTTTGAGGTATTCCCATTTATCTTTTTTTTTTTTCTAATTTTGTGCTTGTGCTTTGGGGGTAAAAATTAGGAAGCTACTTCTTATTACTAGGTCTTGAAGATGTTTCCCTACATTTTCTTCTAAGAGCTTTGTGGTACTGGTTCTTATTTTCAGGTGTTTGACCCAATTTGAGTTAATTTTTGTATAGGGTGTAAGGTGAGGGTCCTCTTTCATTCTTCTGGCTATTGATATCCAGTTCTCCCATGCCCATTTATTGAAAAGACTATTTTGTCTCAGTTGAGTGGAATTGGGGGCCTTATTAAAGATCAATTTACCATAGATTTGGTGTTCTATTTCTGCACTCCCTATTTTATTCCATTGGTCAACACTTTTATCTTTGTGCCAGGAGCATGCTGTTTTGATCATTGTGGCCTTAATAATTAGTTTTTAAATTGGGGAGTGTTAATCCTCCCACGTTGTTCTTCTTTTTTAGGATATTTTAGCTATTCGGGTCTCTTTCCCCTCCAAATGAATTTGATAATTAGCTTTTCCAAGTCTTCAAAGTAAGTTGTTGGAATTTTGATTGGTACAGTGTTAGGTCTGTAGATCAATTTGTGTAGAATCGACAGCTCAACCACATTTAACCTTCCTATTCATGAGCATGGAATGTCTTTCCACCTATTAAGATCTTTGATTTCTTTTAGCAACATTATGTAGTTCTTTGTGTACAAGTCCTTTACATCCCTAGTTAAGTTCATTCCTAGATACTTAATTCTTTTAGTTGCTATTTTGAATGGAATTTTTTCCTTTGTTGAATTCTCAGGTCATTGCTTGTGTATAGAAACATTACTGATTTTTGCACATTAATTTTATAACATGCCACCTTGTTGAATTTGTGTATGAGCTCAGCTAACTTTATTGTAGATTTCTCAGGATTTTCCAAGTATAGTATCATGTCATCTGCAAATAATGAAGGTTTTAATTCTTCCTTTCCATTTTGGATGCCTTTATTTCTTTTTCCTGCCTGATTACTCTAGCTAGAACTTCTACTACAATGTTGAATGACAGAGGGCATCCTTGTCTCATTCCCAATCTTAAGGGGAAAGCTTTCAGTCTCTCCATTGAGTACAATTCTGGCTACCAGTTTTTCATATATGCCCTTTATCATATTGAGGAAGTTAACTTTGATTTCTACCTTTTGAAGAGTTTTTATCAGAAAAGGATGTTGAATTTTGTCAAGTGCTTTTTCAGCATCAATCGAGATGATCGTATAATTTTTCACTTTCAATTTGAAAAGTTTGAGCAGGATTGGTGTTAGTTCTTTTTGGAATGTTTGATAAAATTGCTCCCATGAAGCCATCTGGCCCTGGGCTTTTCTTTGGAGGAAGATTTTTGATGACTGAATCTCTTTACTTGTGATTGGTTTGTTGAGATCTTCTGTTTCTTCTTGAGTAAATGTAGCTTGTTTATGTGTTTCCAGAAATTTGTCCATTTGATCTAAGCTAGCATATAGTTGTTCATAGTATCCCCTTATGACTTCTTTTATATTTCTTTAGGGTCTGTGATAATGACCCCCTTCTCATTTTTTATTTTGTTTATTTGCATCCTCTCTCTTTTTTTCTTTGTTGGCCTCACTAGTGACCCATCGATTTTTATTGATTTTCTCAAAGAATCAATCTTTGGTTTTATTGATTCTATTGTTCTTTTGTTTCCCCATTCATTTAACTCAGGTTTAATCTTTATTTCTCTTCTTCTCTCTGCTTTGGGGTTAGTTTGCTGTTCTTTCTCAAGTTCCTCCAGGTGAGCAGTTAAGTCCTTGATTTTTGTGCTTTCTTCTTTTTTAATATAGGCATTTAGGGCAATAAATTTCCCTCTCAGCACAGCCTTTGCTGCATCCCATAAGTTCTGATATGTTGTATTCTCATTTTCATTCGTTTCCAGATAGATACTGATTTCTCTAGTAATTTCTTCTTTGACCCACTCATTGTTTAAGAGTATGTAAAGACTATGTGATTGTGAAAACCTTGTGTCTGATGCTTCTTTTATCTACGATATTGACAGATGAGTAAAAAATATGGATTAAAAAATAAATAAATAATAGGGGGAACAAAGGTTAAAATAAATTTAGCAGCTTGAAATACTAGTGAACAATGAAAGGGAGTGGTAAGGGGTATAGAAAAAAATAGGGGTAACAAAGGTTAAAATCTATTGAGTAGATGGAAATAGTAGTCGTCAATGAGAGGGAGGGTGTTCTAGTTTGCTAGCAGCCAGAATGCAATATACCGGAAATGGAATGGCCTTTAAAAGGGGGAATTTAATGAGTTGCTGGTTTACAGTTCTAAGGCTGAGAAAATGTCCCAATTAAAACAAGTCTATAGAAATGTCCAATCTAAGGCATCCAGGGAAAGATACCTTGGTTCAAGAAGGCCGATGAAGTTTAGGGTTTCTCTCTCAAGTGGAAGGCATGTGGTGAACACAGTCAGGGCTTCTCTCTCAGCTGGAAGGGCACATGGCGAACATGGCGTCGTCATCTGCTAGTTTTCTCTCCTGGCTTCTGGTTTCTTGACACTCTCTGGGAGGCATTTTCCTTCTTCATCTCCAAAGGTTGCTGGCTCATGGACTCTCTGCATCTCATGGCTACATTGTTCTGCTCCCTCTGAATCTCTCATTCTCCAAAATATTTCCTCTTTTATAGGACTCCAATAAACCAATCAAGATCCATCCAAATGGGTGGAGACATGTCATCCTTTAATCCAGTTTAACAACCACTCTTGACTAAATCACATCATCCAGGGAGATGATCTGATTACAGTTTCAAACATGCAGCATTGAATAGAGATTATTCCACCTTTACAAAATGATATTTTGATTAAAACATGGCTTTTCTAGGGGGCATACTTCCTTTCAAACCAGCCCAGAGGGGTAAGGGGTATGGTATGTGTGAGTTTTTTCTCTTCTCTTTTTATTCCTTTTTCTGGAGTGATGCAAATGTCCTAAAAAATTTATGATCATGGTGATGAATATACTACTGTGTGATGATATTGTGAGCCTTTGACTGTATACCATACACATAATGTTTGTATGTTAAGAATGTTCATGCTTGTATGTTGTTTTGGTTTGACAATACAAAGTATTAAAATTTTAAAAAGATAGAAGAAAGTATGTTATTTAATCTTCATATATTTGTGACAGTTCTTGTTCTTTGGTGGTTATTGACTTCCAGTGCCATTCCATTCTGATCAAAGAAAGTGCTTTGAATAACTTCAAGGTTTTTAGATGTATAAAGGCCTGTTTTGTGCCCCAGAATATGATCTACCCTGGAGAATATTCCATGAGCACTAGAGAAGAATGCACATCCTGAGGTTTTGGGGGGTAATGACCTATATATATCTATATCTGTTAGATCTAATTCATTTTTCAAATAGTTTCAGTTCTCTGTTTCTTTGCTGATCCTCTGTCTGGTTCTCCTATTTATAAAGAGAGTAGTGTATTGAAGTCTCCTACTATTATTGTTGAAATATCTATTGCTCCCTTCAGCTTTGCCAATGTCTACCTCAGGTACTTTGGAGCTCCTTGATTAGGAGCATAGACATTTATGACTGTTATATCTTCTTGGTTAATTGTCCCTTTTACTAATATATAGTGTCCTTCGTTGTCTCTTATCATGTCTTTATATTTAAAGTCTATTTTGTCTCATATTAGTATAGCTACTACTGTTTTCTTTTGGTTACAGCTTACTTGGAACATCTTCTGTGCTTTCACTTTCAGTCTATTTGTAATTTTGTGTCTAAGATGAGTCTCTTGCAAACAGCATATCCATTAACATTCAAAGTTATTACTATGAAGGTATTTCTTGAATCCACCATCTTATCCTTTAGATTTTATTTGTCAGATCTATATATTCTTTTCCATCTTTCTCTTGTTATCCTTTAAGTTACCCTTACTGGTACTCTTCAATTCTGTGCCCTTCTCCAGCCCTGCCTCTCCTGTCTTGTTTTTTTTTCAGCCGGCAGAACTCTCTTTAGTATTTCTTGCAGGGCTGGTCTCCTGTTGCAAAATTCTCTCAGCGTTTGTTTGTCTGTGAAAATTTTAATCTCTCCCTCAGTTTTGAAGGACAATTCGGCTGGGCACAGAATTCTTGGCTGGAAGTCTTTCTCATTCAGGATCTTAAATATATCAAGAGGCAAGTGCCTTCTTGCCTCCATAGTGCCAGTTGAGTAGTCTGAACTCAGTTTTACATGGTTTCCCGTGTATGTAGTAGATTGCTTATCTCTTGCCGTTTTCAGGATTTTCTGCTTCTCTTCAACATTTTGCAGACTGATTGGTATGTGTCTTGGGTTAGGCCTATTTGGATTTATTCTATTTTGAGTTTTTTTGGCTCCTTTGAGTAGCATATTTATGTCTTTTATAAAGGTTGGGAAGTTTCCCCCCATTATATCCTCTTCCTAGCCCTTTACTCTTCTCTTCTCCTTCTGGGATACTTATGATTCTTATATTTGTATGCTTTGTTTCCCTAAGATCCACTTCAAATTTTTCCATCTTTTTGCCCTTTGCTCTTCTCTGCATCCATAATCAGTTGTTCTTTCCCCTCGTTCACTCATTCTTTCTTCTGCCTCTTCAAATCTGCTGTGTGTGTCTCTAGTATATTTTTATTTGGCCTACAGCATCTTTAATCTCTGTGATATCTGCTATTTTCCTACTTATTCTTTCAAATTCCTCTTTATGCTCTTCTAGTGTCTTCTTGATCTCCTTTATGTCATTAGCCATCCCACTGATTTTATTTAGTAGATTATGTGAACATCTTTGATTAGCTGTTCCAAAGTCTCCTGTGTTTTAATTTTGTCATTAGACTGGGCTGTATCTATCTGCATCTTCAAATGGTTAGTCATCTTCTCTTGTCTTCGCAGCATGTAAATATCTTGATAGGGTTTCTTTGGAAGTTTATTTCCTTCAGTAGTCTAAAGCTTTGTATTTGGGGGACAGGTATGGGGCAGGATGTGTGGTGTGGGGAGGGGCACAACAGTGCAGTGATGCATTGCAGTGCAGGAATAGGCACAAGTTGGGGATGCTATGCTGGTGCCTGTGAGTATGAGGTGCAGGTTGCAGGGTTGTGGAGGTGTGGTACAGGGTCCGTGTGGATGAGGTGCAGCTCAGGCAGGCTTTGGAAAGCAGGAGTAGGATGCAGCATGGGGGACACAAGTAGGGTGCAGCAGGAGGCATACAGGGGTGCTGCGTGGATGTGCTGGGGCTAGTATGTGGCAGGATGTGGGTGGGCACGTGGAACGTGTGGGTCATAGGTGTCAGGGTGTGGGATACAAGGCACAGTAATTGGAGCACAGGGAGGCATGGCATAGGTGTGTCCTTGTGTAGGGGAGGGGTTCAGGGGGAGCCGGGATACAGATGCGCAAGTGTGTAGGGGCAGGGCACAGGTCACGGAGGTTGTGGAATGTGTGTCAGGGATGGGTGATGTCGGTGGGCAGGTGCAGGGGTGGGGGTAGGGGTGCATGTGTATGCAGGGTGGGGGCTATTGGCACAGATGCACATGAGAGCACCTGCCAGGTATGGGAGAAGGGCAGTCGTGCTCGGGGGTGGTGCAATGGTGTTCATGTGTGCAGGGTAGGGGCAGTGTGGTGCAGGGGTCAAGAGTCAATACACAGATATGAGGGAAGGATGTGACCGTGTCTGTGCGGGGGTGGGGGGTGGGGAGGTGGGGGGTTTGGGAGCAGGGCCCCGGTGTGCGCATGCACAGAGCTCAGGGGATTGGCTTGTGTGGACTGGGGGTAGGTGTGGCAGGGATGTTCAGGTCAGCGCTTGCCCAAAGCTGAGGCAGCATGAGGTGAGTGGGCATGTGCGCATGCATGTGTCTGGGGGGCTGGATGCTGATATGCACATGTGCACTGCTCAGGGAGGGCAGAGCAGGGTCGCAGGACTATATGGATAGGTGAGGGTGTGGCCAGTATATGAAGGTGAGCACCAGCAGCCCTGATGTGCAGGTGACCACCTGCAGGGGACAGAGAGGAGGAGGTGGGTTCGAAGGGCTGGGCGTCGGTTTGTGGGTCTCAGGAGGGATGGGGCAAGACTGTGTACTTGCATGGGAGAGGTGGGTTGGCCTGGGACAGGCTTGTGTGCATCTTCTGGGTGTGGGGCAGGGATGCATGGGGATGGGGGTCGGGGAGAGGGTGCCTGGGGGCGGGTGACAGGGTTCAGGTATGCGGAGCTTGGGGAAAGCATGGGTCACGGGGTAAGGGCAGTGCACGTCAGGTTAACGCTGTCAAGGAATGTGGCTTGGCTTATTTCCTTATCCCATCTCCCTGTCCATACACTCCTGAGGGTTCTGGGCCTCCATGTGGAAAGGGGCGCATTACGCTGTTTGCACTAGGCGACTGGTCTCTGGTTCTCTGCATCTCAATTCTTTTGCTTTTTCAACCAGGGCCTCCCTATGTAGTGTAGAAGACCCTCCCACATCACTTACACCCTTGAATCACACTCCTGGTTGTTTTTCTGACACTTCTCTAACTGCTCCTTGGAGCAGGGGTGAACTCAACTTATCCTATTTTTCCATCTTCCTGGAACTCCCAACCAGTTAAATCTTAAAGAAGTTTCACATTAAAATCCAGAATTCCAGATTTTTAAAAAATGGTCTGGTCTGTTTGGGCAAGATTCCAGCAAGGAAACTCTGTAAGATCTATGGAGGGGATTTGAAGGTAAAAATCTATCTCCTGTCTCCTGTCTCCTCTTTCTCTCTCCCTCCCTCTCTCTCTCTCACTCTCTCACTCTCTCACTCTCTCACTCTCTCTTCCCTTGTATCTGCTTTCTAGTTTCGACTAACTTCCAGCCTCTTCCCATCTGGACTTCTCAGACTCTCAGGCTTCCAGTTTCTTAGTTATTTTAGGTCTCCAATAATATGCATTAAGACCACCCTGATTCAAGTGGTTGCACGTTAACTAAACTAACTTCTTCAGAAGGTCCTACTTACACAAGAGCTCATACCCACAGGAATGCAAATTGAGATTAAGAACATGTCCCTCATGGGGTACATAATTCAACCTACCACAGTGCCATACAATATTATTTTTAGAAAGTATTACCCAATATTGTTAAGGATGGAGAAAGATGGTTACTCCCAATTAAATGAGAATGAAATTGGTATAACAATTTCAGAAATAAATTTGGTAATTAGATCAATAACATTCATAATTCATAACCTTTCACCTAGTAATTATAATTCTAGGGATTTATTCTAAGAAACCTATATTAAATGTTTTTTATTCTAAAACCTGTTGTGCTGGCTTGAAAATACTATTAAAAAAAATATTATGGGGCCGTGCAATAGTGGCTCAACAGCCGCATTCTCGCCCATCATGCTGGAGACCTGGGTTCAATTCCCGGTTGCCTGCCCATGCAAATAAAAACATGATGGCTCAGAAAAGCCACTTTAATCCTGATCCAATCTTGTGGGAACAGCCATTTCTTTTAATCCTGATTCAATACTGTAGGGTGGACACTTCTGATTAGATTATCTCCACAGAGATGTGGCGTACTCAATTGTGGGTGTGACCTTTAAATTAGATGAGATGTGACTCCACTCATTCAGCATAGGTCTTGATTAGTTTACTGGAATCCTTTAAAGAGGAAACATTTTGGAGAAAGTTCAGAGCTGGCAGAGAGAGCAGATGTAGACACTTAGAGAACAGTTGCTTCAGAGAACAGAGACACAGATGTTTGGAGATGCTGGGACCCAACAGAAATTGCCATGCACCTTCCCATGAGATGTTAAACAAGCCAGAACCTTGGGAGAGCCAAGAGAAACCAAGAGATGAAAGCCAGCCCCAGAGAAGCAAAGCAAGGGACCCCCACAGGAACAGAGGCTGAAAGCAATGGAGCATAAGAGCAAGGGACCAACAGATGCCAGCCACATACCTTCCCAGCTAACAGAGGCGTTCCTGACCCATCAGCCTTTCTTGAATTAAGGTATCTTTCCCTGATGCCTTAGTTTGGACATTTTCATAGGCTTAAAACTACAAACTTGTAACCTATTAAATTCCCCTTATATAGGCCTTTCCATTTCTGGTATATTGCATTCCATCATCTTATTATTCTAACATCTCATAAATGTTTTTATTCTAAGATAACTTATCTTAGATGACGTCTGCACCAAATGTCTCCCTGCATGGTCTCACCTTTGGAACCAAACACTGGTTGGTAAAATGTGGATTTACAGACATGTGTTGGTGTGTGTACTGCCCATGTCCCTCAAGGTCAACCTGCAAAAGTCCCCTTGGGGGAATAGGGAGAAGTATGGACCCATGAAGGGCTGCCTTCCCCTCTTGAACTTGAGGGCTGGATTGTAGGAGAATGAATTGCTTATTATTGAAGCCATTTAAGGATTTTCAGTTGCTTCCAGCCAAACCCACACCTATCCAACTTAAACACTCCCTCAATTTTTCTCCTATTCGTATGCTTTTTCCTCCTCTCTCTTTGTGGACTTGTCTACTTCTGCTGTTTTCTTGTTTGTGTTTTCCAGTGGTGTTCTAGGTCCTCCTGAACACTTCCATACATTCTCTCTCTCAGCTTATCTTGTCCACTCCCATGGTCTTAAATTCCATTGCTGTGCTGTGGTACTATAGCAGATCCATATCTCCATTTTTGAACTTTCTCTTGAGCACCATACCCATGGATCCAAATTCCTAGATATCCAACTAGATATCTCCACTCAGACAGCCCACAGACATCCAAATCACCAAGGGTCTAAGCCTGTTCCCTCCTCTGTTCCCTTTTTGTGAATGACACCACCACCCTCTATCTATTCTTCAAGCCACAAACTGCAGCTTCATCTTGACATTTTCTTTCCACTTACCAACTAAATAATAAATGCAGCCAATTTTATGTCTTAATTATTTCTTGAATGCATTCACTTTTCACCATCACATTGGCCAAGGATGTATTCAGGCACTCAATTCTTCCCCAGATGATAGCAACAGTCTCCAGATTTGTCTGCTGGCTTCCAGGCACTGTGTTCCCTCTACATAGCTGGTAGTGTGGGCCTTCCCAAAACACTAATCTGATTATGTCACTCCCCTGCTTCAAAATCATCCACTGCTCTCAAACTCAAATGCAAACTCCTTGTATCACCTGCCATGATATGGCTTGCTTGACTCTTCTACTTTACTTACATCATTGTTCCAAAATTTCCCCTTCTCTTCCATCCCCTAGGATCTCAAAGTCATCATGCCTTGAAATGCCACCTCTTCCAGGAAGCCTTCTCTGACTCTCCAGGTCTGGACAGGTGTCTCTTCAGGTTACTCTGATAAGACTCTGAATCATAATACTCTTTAATTTAATTTTTCTTTAACATGCCTGTATCCTCTATTAGACTATAGATTCTGTGAGAATTGGGTTTGTGTCTCACTTGTTCACAGCTGACTCCTTAGCTACATGCATAGACTGGAGCCTGTTCTTTATATATCAATATATATCTTTATATATCAATAAAATATCAAGGAATACATTATAAAATATTATATATGTATATATAATTTATTTTGCAAACAGACTTTCTTTGTCATATATCCAAATATCTCAAAGTACACTGAAATCACCTGTATGTACTAGGGAAAGAACATTAGTGAATTTTTAAGGGCATCAGCATAACAGTGTCCCATTCTCCCAAGGTAGCTGACTTTTCCTAGCTAAAGCAAAAATATATATTGCGGTTTGGGGAAGACAGATGTTTCCCTCAAAATGAGATTATGAGATGTCCCTATGAAACAAATCTAGAAATATGAAAGATCCTAAAGCCTATGTCCATAAATCTTATCTTTCTCCCTTTCTTATTTTTCTCTCTTATAAGTGTGAATTGCACGAAGCACCCAAAGACCTTTAATCTGAAATATGAGCACCTTGGGGACATGTCCTAGAGCGTGAAGATGAACTGAGCATAGAGGTATCCACAATGACCACATCCGCATTCTGACGCACAGAGTAAATATTAACAGCCTCAATCAGCATGGGCAGTCACTGACCTAGGCCTTGAAGTGATTTTTAAGAAAGTGTTAAATCATAATTAATCATACCATGAAGGGACAGTCCTCAGTTAAGTGTCAAACATTGTAAAGAAATGATGTTCTGTGAAATGTTCCCACAATTCACATATACGATGTTCGGCTGTTTGTTTTGTTCCACCATTTTCATAACTAAGACAGAGTGGACAATGTTACTAGTTTAATAACATTTATTGACACTCAAAATTTTATGCTTAAAACATGATTTATTACCTTACTGTCAAAAAGGACAACTAACACTCAGAAAACTAGGAATAGAAGGGAACTTCCTCAATGTGATAAAGGGGACATATTAAAAATCCATCACTAACATCATACACAATGGTGAAAGCTCTTCCACTGAGGTCAAGAACATGACAGGGATGCTGCTTGTTATTCAACACTGAACTAGAATCTAGTCAGATCGACCAGGCAAGAAAAAGAAATAAAACATATCCAAAATGAAGAAGAAAAGAAACTATCCCTATTCACAGATGACGTGATCCAATATATACAGAAAGTCCCAAAGAAACAAGAAATCTACTAGTGCTAATATATGAATTCAGCAAAGTAGTAGGATATGAAATCAATACACAAAATTCAGTAATGTTTCTGCACACCAGAAATGAACAATATGAAAAGGAAATTAAGAAAATAATTCCATTTACAATAGCATCTAAAAGAATAAAATATCAAGAAATAAATTTAAACAAGGATGTAAAGTAATTGTACATGAAAACTACAAAATATTGCTGAAAGAAAAATTAAAGAAGACTTGAATAAATGGAAAGACATGCCATGTTCATGGCTTGGAACTCAACATTGTTAAGATGTCAATACAACCCAATGTGTTTAAAAATTCAATGCAATCCCATTCCAATTTACAATATTTCTTTTTTGCAGAAACAGAAAAGCCGATCATCAAAATCATATGGACTGGAAAGGGCGCTGAATGGCCAAAATCATCTTGAAAAAGAACAAAGTTTGAGGTCTCACACTTCCCGATTTCAAAAGTTACTACAAAGCTACACTAATCAAAGTAGTGTCGTACAGGCAGAAGGACAGACAAAGAGGCCAATGGACTAGAACTGAGGATTCAAAAATAAGCCTATTCATCTACTGTCAGTTGAGAGGCCAAGGGGGCCAAGTCCATTCAACAGGGAAAGAATGATCTCTTCAACAAATGATACTGGAAAACTGAATAGCCACATGCAAAGAAAGGGGAAAAACGAAAAGAAAAGAGAGAACCTGGACCTCTACCTCATACCATATACAAAAATTAACTAAAAAATTATCAAGGTCCAAATATAAGAGCTAAAACCAATAAAAACTTCGAAGATAGCATAGGCAGAAACCTCCAGGACCTTGTATTAGGCAATTTATTTGTATATATGTTTTAGTTTGAAGCTGCCAGAATGCAATATACCAGAAACAGAATGGCTTTTAAAAAGGGAATTTATTAAGTTGCAAGTTTTCAGTTCTAAAGCCATGAAAATGTACAAAATCAAGGTATCCTAAGAAAGATACCTTAACTCCAAAGAAAGGGCCAATGAAGTTCGGGGTTTCTCTCTCAACTGGGAGGGCACACATGGTGACATCTATTAGCTTTTTCCTCATTTCATAAGGCTTCCCTGGGGGCATTTTCCTTCTGCATCTCCAAAGGTCTCTGGCTGTGTGGTTCTGTAGCTTTCTCCAAAATGGTTCCCTCTTAAAGGGCTCCAGTAAACAACCCCCTCTTGAATGGGTGGAGACACAGCTCTATGGAAACCATCTAATCAAACATTACCACCCACAATTGGGTGGGTAACATCTCCATGGAAACAGTAAAAAAGATCCCACCCAGCAGTATTGAATGAGGATTAAAGAGCACAGCTTTTCTGGGGTACACAACAATTTCAAACTGGCACAGCCTATAACACCAAAAGCATGAGCCACAAAAGAAAAAATAGATGAACTGGCCTGCAAAAGTAAAAATTTTGTGCATTAAAGGATATTATTAAGAAAGTGAAAAGACAGTCAACAGAATGGAAGAAAATATTTGGACCCATATATCTGATAAGCATATTAATATTCAGAATATAAAAAGAATTCCTACAACTCAAACAACAAAAAAAGATAAACAACCCAATTTAAAAATAGGTAAAGGATTTGAATTGACATTTCTCCAAAGAAGATACACAAATGTCTAATAAGCACATGAAAAGATGTTCAACATCATTAGCCATGGAGAAAAGTAAATCAAAACCACGATGAGAAATCACTTCATACCCAGTAGAAAAGCTATTAGTAAAATAAAAAAAAAGTATTGGAGAAGACGAAGATAAATTGAAATGCTTGGACATTGTTTGTGGAATTAAGTGATCCAGAAATTATACTTCTAGATATATACCCAAAATAATTGAAAACAGGGACTTGAACAGATATTTGCACACCAATGTCCATAACAGCATTATTCACAATAGCCATAAGGTAGATGCTAGCCAGTATCCAACTAAATATGAATGGATAGACAAAATGTGGTATATACACTCAATGGAATATTATTCAGTCCTAAACAGTGATGAAGTTCTGACACATCCTGCAACATGGATGAACCTTGAAGACTCATGTTGAGTGAAATAAGCCAGACACAAAAGGACAAATATTGTATGATTTCACTTACACAAAGCACCTAGAATAAGCAAATTCATAGACACAGGAAGTAGATCATAGATTATTATCAGGGAGTAGGAGAGGTGGGGGTGGGGCAGGAGGATGGGGAATTACTTATGGTACAGAATTTCTGCTTGGGGTGATGAAAATGCTTTGGTAACGATAATGGTAGTACATTGTGAATGTACTTAACACTCCTGAATTGTATACTTGAAACTAGTTAAAATGAGAACTTTTAAGTTCAGTATATTACCAGAATAAAAACAAAAACAAAAACAGCACCACAACAAAAAACAATTGTGGCCTCCAGCTGAGGAACATTTTTATACTTTAGCATATCACCTAATTTAAAGAAATAGAGTGCTGCTCTAAAGGAGTTGAATTTTTGGTGATGACTGAGAACAGTCTCCAAAGTGCCTTTTCTAAAATGGCTTTGCAGCACACATATATATTGAGTGGTTTCCATATCAGGGAATTTCAGTAGCAAGTTAGTTTTTCTGACCCAGTTCCCAGATGGTCTGGCTTAGGTTTGCAGTTTTTAACATGACAAGCTTTTCTATTCAAATCTTTCATCCATACAGAGTATTTCATACATGTTGAGAAGCCCTCTTTCCTATCTGCTGAGCCATAGAATTCACAAGAATGCCATATTTTCCATGCAATATAGTATGATCAAGATGGCTGCTGCTTCTCATATGAAAATGTTGGGGTGCTCTTGATCCTCCACCTCTCTGTACTATTTCTTCTCTAGTAGCATTTTGATTAGTTATGAGTTTTCTGAGACCTGCTTTCACCACAAAGGGTGTGAATGCCAGTTGACCGTCTTCCCATCTGTGCTGGTTTGGAATTTATCACAGAAAATCATGTTCTTAAAACTAATCCATCCCTGTGGGTGTGAACCTACTGTAAGTAGGACTTTTTGAAGACACTACTTCAGTTAAGATGTGACTCACCTCATTCAGGATGGGTCTTAAACTTCTTATTGGAGTCCTTTATAAGGATGAAATGCAGAGAAAGAGAAAGCCATGGAAGCAGGAAGTGCGAATCTGTGAAACCTGGAACAGAAGGGAGAGACCAGCAGACGCTGCCATGTGCCTTGCCATGTGGCAGCGGAGCCAAGGATCACCAACAGTTGGTCTTTGGGAAAAAGCATCACCTTGATAATGGGCTTGATTTGGACATTTTCACAGCCTCAAAACTATAGCCTGTAGCTAATAAATTCCTATTGTTTAAGTCTAAACCATATCATGGTATCTGCTTCGAGCAGCCTAGGAAACTAAAACACTATCCCTTTCCCAACACTCACATGGATATTGAATAAGTCAATACGTGAATGTTCAGAGAAGCCTTATTTCTTTAAGGAAAATGCCCTGCAATTCTGACTCTACCCAAAGTTAGGCCCAACCCCACAGTTTCAGGGCCAAACTCTACAAGACTGTCCTTCAGCTACCAGTCACATATTTGGGGGCCCAGGACATCTGCACTTCTGACCAACTGGTTACAAATTTGGGGATTCCTACCACTCCCTCGGGTTCAATGATGCATTGGAATGTTTCCCAGAACTAAAAATATGCCCTATATTTATGATGATAGTTTTACAGCTAGCAAAAAAGAATCAAAAGAAGAGAGCCATAAGGTAAGCCTGGTAGAGTCTTATGCAAAAGCTTTGTGTCCTTTCCCATGGAGTCAAGATGTGTATTCCCATCCAGGAGAGCTCACCTGAACTATAGTATCCAGAGTTTTTATGGGGTCTCCATATGTTGACTTGATTGATTGAATCCATGCCCACATGATTGAACTCAATCTCCAGCCACCCTCCTTTCCCAGGAAGTCAGGCCCAAAGCCACGCCCTAATCACATGGTTGGTGTTTCCAGTAACTACTAGCATGGCTGGTACCAACCTGTGTCATCTAACCTGCATAAACTATCAGATGTTTCTCAGCCCACTCAACTCAAGCATCAGATGGGTTCTCTGATTCTTCTCCAGGAAAGTTATCCCCCCCCTCAAACCACCTGCACAATCCTCTCCCCTTCTTTTTTACTTCTTTTAAAGTATACAGTTCAATAGTTTTTTTTAGAATATTCAGAGTAGTGTAAATATCACCATAATCAATTTTAGAACATTTTCATCACCCGCCCAAACACCCAGACCCATCAGCAGTCACTCCCCATTCTCTCACCTTCTCACTCTGTCCCCACCTCCAGCCATAAGCAACCAGGAATCTACTTTCTGTCTCTATGGGTTTTCCTATTCTGGACATTTCATATAAACGGAACCATATCATATGGGATTTCCACAAGCCTTTTTGTGTGTGTGTGTGCGCTGCATGGAAGGGGTTACATCTCATTCTTTTTCCAAGTGAGTATCCAATTATTGCAGCACAATTTGTTGAATTTTTGTTTGCTTATTTTTTCTCTTTGTTTTCAGGATGTGCATGGGTCAGGATCAAACCTGGGTCTCCTGCATGGTAGGCGAGAATTCTACCACTGAACTACCCGTGCACCCCCCTCTTACATCCCCCTCCACAAGCCTTTTTAAACATACTCTCGCAGGACTTGGCAGGCTCAGTGTCAGCTGTTACTGCTGTGGGGGAGTTAGTCCCAGAAGTTCCTGCTGGTGAGAACTGGGTGTTTTCATCTTTGTGACCAGAGGTTGCTGTTCAACAACATTCAATGAAAACTGAAAATTCAAAATGAAACCTCAAAGGGCTTAGGTAACACCCAAGACCTTAATGGCAGTAGGTGAATGGATGGTATAAGTCTTGTTTCTGAAGTTTATTGGGTTGAATTGAGTATAATTTTTGTGGTGTTTCCCTGTTTGTAAATAGTGGTAATACCAACCTCACAAGGTTGTGAAAATGTTAGCTTTTCCTGTACCCTACCAACTCATCACCCTGACAGATGTGGCAATCATCCTACAATGACACATTAAAAGAACATGATCTTTGGGGTTAGGCAGACTCCCTGCTCTGTCAATAAATTGACCCACCTCTGTTGACTCCAGTTTCCTGAGGCTTAATATCCAGCAAGAAAACTCAACTCAGTTTTTTTTTTTTTTTTTTTTTTTTAAGAATTAACTGAGGTATCTTTCCAGCACCTAGCACAGTGCTTAGCTGATGGAAAACCTCTTCTCTTAACTTGGATCAGCATTACTCCCACCCTACTTATTATCATAAGATTACAAGAAAATATCCCTGTCTCTTCCTTCCAGGTGGCAGCTAAAGTTCACATAAAGTGGCTTAATTCAGCATGTGACGGCCCTCCCCCACTATATGGGGTCATGACTCCCAGGGATGGAAATCTCCCTGGCAACGGGGACCAGAAATTCCCGGATCAAGGGATTGAGAAAGTTTTCTTGACAAAAGGGGGAAGTGAGAAATAAGACAAAGTTTCAGTTGCTGAGAGATTTGAGTTGAGAGGTTATCCTGGAGGCTATTCTTATGCATTATATAGATATCCATTTTTAGTTTATGGTGTATTGGAGTGGCTGGAGGGAAGTAACTGAAACTGTTGAGCTGTTTATAATAACTATATAGCTGCTACAATGTGACTGTGTGATTGTGAAAACCTTGTGTCTGATGCTCCTTTTACCAGGGTATGGACAGGTGAGTAAAAAAATATGGATAACACATAAATAGGGGGGGACAAAGAGTAAAATAAATTGGGTAGATGGAAATGCTAGTGGCCAAAGAGAAGGAAGGATAAGGGGTATGGGATGTATGGATTTTTTCTTTTTCTGGAATGATGCAGATGTTTGAAAAAATGATCATGGTGATGAATACACAACTACACAATGATATTGTGAACCACTGATTGTACACCATGTATGGAATGTATGTGTGTGAAGATTTCTCAATAATAAAAAAAATTATATATATATTATATATATATATATATATATAAAGGTTAACTGGTTTGCCTAAGGTGAGGAAGGCAGTATTTGAACTCCAAGGCTCATGCACAAACAGATTCTAAGAGAGCTGGACACCCAGTCACGTGTCCTCTTAGGAAGCAAACTGCCATTTGAGAACCGAGGATGCCATCAGCATCCCTGGCAGACAGGAAGGATACACTACTCGGGGGCAAGGTGGATCCGAGCCTCACCCTGATGCGAACGGCGTCACCTAAGCTGATTTCCAGGCATTAGTGACACAGTCAGAAACCCTGAGGCCCAAGAAACGCGCACGAGCAGCCGGCGGCGCGCAGGCCCCCGCCCCCGGGACGTCACAGCCAGTAGGTGCTGTGCCTCCCAGGGGCTCCCGCTGCACCGGGAAGGAGAAGCAGGTCCTTTCTCGCCGCTGCCTGGAGACCGTCCGCTCCGGCCTCGCCCGCCGCATCCCGAGACTCGGCGAGGCTCCTTATCGGGCGGTCGCATCTCCGCCTCGCCTAGTCCCTGTCACCCGTCTGCGGCGCCATGAGCGCGCGGCTCTCGCTCTTTCTGCGCCCGCTCCGCCGGCCGCTGCAGTCCCTGGGCCGCCCCCCAGTGCTCTGCCGGGCCGGCAGCGGAGCCGGCGGAACCGGCGAGGAATCGCTCGGCCGCCGGCGGCTGCGGGAAGGCCAGGCCGGGGGCAGCTGCGGCCCGGGCAGCCAGGTACCCCCAACGCGGGAGTCGTTGGTTAGGTAAGTGTACTGTGCGCGGCGGGGCCAGGGGTCCCGGGGCTCGAGGCCCCCTCGGGGCGTCTCCCGGTGGCCGGGCGGAAAGCGCTCTCCTATCTGGGGGAGCCGGGATGTTGGCGAGCCGTAGGACCGCAAGTGCTTGGCGCCAACTTGTCGGAGGCACCGGGCGCCGGGCGGGGAACGTACGCGCCGGCGCGCAGGGGGGTGCGGGGGAGGGCGGATCCGGGCAGACCCGGCGGGCATCCCCGGCGGCGGCCTGCTCCGTGCGGGTCTCCACGTGCGCCGCAGGCTTGATGCAATCGCGCAAAAGGGCGGGCGGGGGAAGGAGGAAGGGGGGCCGGAACCGCGGCCTTGGGTTAGCCGCTTGGTCTCCGCCCCCGGCCCGACTGGAGCCCGGGGGTGGGGACCCGGTCCTGGCGCACGTCCGCGGGGCGGGGAGGCGGGAGACCGAGAGGACGTGAAGGGGGAGGAGAAGGGAGGGACGGGAAGGAGGGGCGCACACGCCTGTGTCCCCAGCCCCCGCGGTTGGGGTCGGCCCGGCGGACGCAGCCTCCTCACCCCCACCTCCACCTCGGCGCTGGGGCCCCACGTTAGGGGGGATCTAGCGGGCACAGCAGCTGTCTCCTGAGGCGGCGGCGCCTCTTGTGAATGGACTGCGTGTCTTTCGATTTACATAAACCGTTTTTTTGGAAAAGTTAAGATGGAGCCGGGTCAACGGGTTCATGCGGAGGAGGAGCCCGAGAGGTCGGGATTCCTCCTTGGTAGCATCGCCGGCCCGTTGGCACGGAATGCCCGGCGCACCTTTGTTTCCGAAGCTCCCTCCAGACCCAGAGGCCAACGGTGGGCTACTGGGCCCCCATGCAGACCCTGGGCAGCCACGGGCGCCCCTCACCCACTCACGCCTGTCATCAGCCTTCTTCGCTTTCGTTGGGGGAGAGTGGAAGAAGGGCCTCTGTCAAGTCCTTCCTGCAGAGTCGTGTTACCTGGGGAACACCTGGCCCGGAGTCTCTGCACGGGAAGCCCCCAGGGTAGTCCCCAGGAGGTGGCCACGCCCTTTCTGCTCCGGCAATGGGAACGCTGAGTTCCGGGGTTCCGCTTTGCTGGGCTAGCCATTTGACCTCTATCCTTTTCAGAGCACCCCCACCCCACTCTTTTCCTATCATTCTTTAAAAAAAAATTATCTTTTATTTTGGCTCTTTTAATAAAATGCATTCCCAAGTTTCTTTATGGTGTGGCTGATAAGTGTAAGGAGGCCTTTGGATAGTTGACATTTTCTTTCTGAATGTTGGCCTTACTTGAGGCTTCTGTAGATGGTGAGATTTTAACCAGTCAGCTGCGCCTCATCTTTATGGAGATAGGGGCTAAAGACCCTCACCCATTGTACTGCTTTCTCTCCTGGGTAGCACTCACCTTCGCTGGGAATTTTCTTGTCCCTTTGTTCATTTACTCATTCAGTGTCTGCCTGCCCTACCAGGGATGTAAGCTCCATGGCCAGATAAGAAAGGGTTACAGCATACAGAATTATGATTAGGAGCAGATACTTTGGTTTGGCTTGTAGTGTGATGTCACCTCCTACTGCCTGTGAGACCTTAGGCAAGCTGTTTGCACTCTCTATGCGTGTAGAGTGGAAACCATAATATTACCTGCTTAATAGGGTTGTTTTGGGGGGGGTGCTGTATTCCTGTAAAGCCCATTTTTAATATCTCTGAAACATATATTTCTACTGACTTTCAGTCGCTGGTGGCCAGGTGACAGCCGTGGCTTATTTGTCATTGCCTCCACTTGGGAAACTGTCACAGCCATGCATTACGCATGGCTTGCTTTTCAGCTGAGTTATGTGTATCCCTCAACAGAACAGAAGCCTCAGCCTTCTCGGGAAGGGGGAGGTGGGCCAGGTTGACAGTCACCTGAAGTAGATGGCCAGGTGTGTTCGATCTTGGTTCATGTCATGGGCATGTACCTGAAATTTGAGAGATCAGGCTCTCTCCGAGGCAGAGCATTGGTGTGATTGGGTAACCAGGTTAACAGATCATTTATGAGCCATTTTAGGGAAGAATTGAATTTCTGGTTGTTATCTCACGACCTTCCACTACCATCTGGTAAAAATCAAGAAAGCTCCAATGCTAGCAATAGGGGAAACTGCGTGTGTGTGATGGGGGTGGAATATGGAAACTGTATTTCCGCACGATTCTTCATAGACGTAGAACTGCTCTAAAAAATAAGAAAGAAAGAAAGCTCCAGCATCTGAACTTGAACAATATATTTCAGCACTGTACAGAAACCCCAGGGACCAAAAAAAAAATGACATGGTCTTTTAAGCAACATCATTGTCTCGCCTAAACTCTTGGTGGCACAGAGGGTGATAGTGGGTGAAAAGAAAGCACTGATATTAAGGACTCCTAGCCAAAATTCATTCCTAATAGTCAGATGCTGATTGCAGAAAAGTTTCAGGAGCTTCTCCACCAGTTTATTTAGCTTGAAATTATGGTGTACATATTTAGGGCAAAAAAAAAAAAATTATAAGCCTAAATAATTCTTTCAAATTTATGAAATAAATGCACTAAGTGTTAAGGAAAGATTGGGCCATAGTTGAAGTGGCAGTGTTCTGTTTTGTTTTTCTTTTTCAGTGGTTCATAAAACAATGGTGTGCCTTACCTTCTCTGCTGTTTTGGATTTGATGGAATGTAGTAACTAAAATCAGCCTATTAAAGCTCTCAGAACACGCCTGGCCATAAACCAGAGACTGGCCAGGCTGCTTTGTAGAGCTGCCCCACAGTACTGGGGACAATATAAGGTCCAGACAGAGGGAAGCCATGCAGGACCAGTTGGGTGATGTGTGGTGTTTGCTTCAGCCCCCATGCTCAGTGCGGGGCAAAGGACCTGGGTTGTCCCTGCGAGTTCTTCACCTCCAGTGTCAGCACTGCCGCATAGTCACCAACCCCCCACCCAGCAGCTGACAAGGCAGGAAAAGAGCTGGGGACCATGTGGAGCTAAACACAGAATTTTATTATTAATGAATAGGAAAGTGGATGAAAGTGCCCTCCATAGAAGTCCTCGCTAATTTGAGCCATCCTCATCATCTTTATTATTATCACTGTAAAGTGAATGCATCTACTCATTGCCAGTCCAGCAGCTTATTAAACTGCTCCATGGGGCTTTTAACCCTGACTATTTTTCTGAATGGTGATGACCAACCATCTTTGGAGGAGACCACTTTGAAAACCTGCACTGCATCTATAATTGCTGCCACTTTTGCCCCAAAAAAGTTGAAAGGTAGTTGAGAAGTCAAATATAGAATATTTATAAATTGGCCCAGCTTTCAGAAAAATACTTAAGTTGGTCATTTTCAATAACATTACCAGCAGCTTCCTCTCAAAAACACTTTGGTGTGGCCACAGCTAGCTGCAAGGGAGGCTGGAAAATGCCAGCCCATGCGAGGGTACTTGGCATTTTTCAGACCAGAAGACACTGGTTCTATACTTACCATTAAGATCAGTCTTATAATTGTATAAAGATAGAACTTTTACAGTGTGACTGTGTGATTGTGAAAACTTTATGTCTGATGCTCCTTTTATCCAGGGTATGGACAGATGAGTAAAAAAATATGGATAACACATAAATAAATAATAGGGGGCTGTTCTAGTTTGCTAGCTGCAAGAATGCGATATACCAGAAACAGCACGGCTTTTAAAGAGGGAAATTTATTAAGTTGCAAGTTTACAGTTCAAAGGCTGTGAAAATGCCCCAATTAAAACAGATCTATAAAATGTCCAAATTAAGGCACCAGCAAGAGGTTACCTTCACTGAAGAAAGGCCAGTGAAGTTTAAGGTTTCTCTCTTAACTGGAAAGGCACGTAAGGAACATGGAGACTTCTGCCTGCTTTCTCTCCAGGCTTCTTGTTTCATGAAGCTCCCCTGGGGGGATTTTCCTTCATCTCCAAATGTCTCTGGCTTCCTGGGCTCTCCTGGATCTTGTGGCTCTGCTGCTTCTGGTGGCTCTGAAGCTTTTTCCAAAATGTTCCCTATTTTTAAGGATTCTAGTAAGCTAATCAAGACCCACCTGGAATGGGTGGAGTCACATCTCTCTAATCAAAGGTTAATACCCACAATTGGACGCACCAGGTCTCCATGGAGATGATCTAATCAAGTTGCCAGCCTGCAGTGCTTATTAGGGATTAAAAGAAATGGCTGCCTCCACAAGGATTAAAACATGGCTTTTCTAGGGCGTATAATCCTTTCAAACCGCCATAGGGTATAAGGGGTAAAATAAATTGGGTAGCTGGAAATACTAGTGATCAATAAGAGGGAGGGGTAAGGGGTATGGTATGTGTGAGTTTTTCATTTTATTTCTTTTGCTGGAGTGATGCAGTGTTCTAAAAAAAAATAGTCATGGTGATGAATACACAACTATGTGGTGATATTGTGAGCCATTGATTGTACACCATGTATGGACTGTATGTGTGTAAAGGTTTGTCAACAAAAGTATTTTAAAAGAAGAGATCATTCTTAGGAAGAGAAAGGAAGCTTTCTGGGGAGGAAGTGATCTATCAAAGGTTGAATGAAAGACCTGTCCTAGGGTACGCACACAGTAGGCACTTAATATATGATTGTGTAATGAAGTCCCTCTGGTTCCAAAAGGGACAGTGGAAATGAGCAGAATAAGCTTCAAGAACTTAACTGGAAGGAATCTGGTATACTCTGTCCTGTTCACTATTACTTAGAAGCATGGTTTAAAGAAACATTCACAGTTTTATTAATTCAGAACTTGAGCACTATTTAATGCTTCACTTCTCTCAGCGTGTTATTACAGTGATAAGTCATTCGGGCTTGTAAATTGCATTCCCCAGCAGGTCTGGGAGGGTGAGCTAATAATCCAGCGCATCCCTGGACATGGCACATACAGACATGGAAAGTGCTTTCGTGCTGGATGCAGAACACATGGCGCATGTCCATCAGATCCTTAGTCAAATCGTTTATTTATCTTTTCTCCAGTACTCCCCACTTTTTGAAAGTTTTCTTCAGGCCTTGTAGAACCCCTCCCCTCAGGCCTGCTTGTCCTTCTGTCCTGCATTGTCCCTTGTCACACACACGCAGGGCTCCCCTGACACCGGCATTGGTTTGCAGACAGACATTGGGTGGCGTCTGTCCACAGCTCTCAGAACATTCCTTCCAAATATTTCCGGGCAGAATGAGAGTTGTTCCAGCAATTTTTTGATGAGGCAGTTTTTCTAAGTGGGGTCAGGAATAGCTCTAACTAGACACATTTATTCTACTTTTTTAGATTTACCAAGCCTGGTGACTCCTATTTTTTGCTTCACTTGTCACTATAAGAATAAGTGACCCCAAAGAACAAAATATTCCACATACAAGGAATAATTGGGGGAATTCCCCTATTTAGGTTTCTTAGCTTAGTTGGTTAGAGCGTTAAGCCCCCTCTGTGCACCCACATTTCCTTTTCTGCCCTCCACCTACTGTTTCCATGCCTTGATGACTTCTTGGCTACAGCTGACTAAGCAGTCCCTTTGTTTTACTGAGGAGTGGGCGAGACTGTGAAAGTTTCTGGGAAAGTTCTGTCAACATGAGTGTTTTGTAGTGTTTGAGGGTAGGTTTGAGACCAGAAGAGAATACATGGAATTACTGCAAGGAAAAAAGGTAACGAGCCACTCAATTGTGCCTATGTTACAGATGAGGAAACCGGCTCCATGGAGGTGAAGGCAGCAGTCCAGGGCTCTGCTCCTACCTTCAGTGCTTCAGAACTACCACTCTTGGTTTAAAATGCACATTCCTGGGCCCCACCCAGGCCTGTGGAATCAGAATTTCTGGAGTGAGGCCCAGAAACCTTTATTATTCCCAAGCTCCCCACATCACAAAGACCACCTTGGGAGCTCACTCCAGGGCTTCTCAGCAGTGGGCAGAGGTGGGGGGACGCAGCCTGGGCCCGGGTAGGGCATAGGGACCCCCTCGCCATTGGGACAGGAGGGTTTTGGTGTTCACTTGTCAGGTGATTTGTAACCCTTTGCCTATGGTCTCGCTCATCTAATCAATAATAGAATTAAATTCACTGGGAGTTAAGTGATAGCTTTATCCCAAGTATTTAAAGACAGAACCTGAAAACCTTGGTCCCTCTCCAGCAGGACGCCAAGCTCTTCTGGCCCAGCCCAGATGACTGTGACCTAACCTGGTGGCTTCCGAAGCGTGTAACCCTTTGCTGAGGTTTCTCCCTCCTCGTCTGTATACCGCATTGCAGCCAGGACCCTCCAGCTTTGTTCACTTCCTTCCTTTCCTAAAACCAGGAGGAGCTGACCAGTGCCCTTTTGCTCCTGGTGATTTTCCAGCTGAGACCTCCTCGCCTTGATTCACAAGGCAGCTGATGAAATTGGTTACACACGTGCAAGGGGTTGGTGGGAGTCTGAAAACAACCCCAAAGTTAGTCTTGATGCGAAGCTTGGGTTCTGCCTGGGCTGAGGCTGTTGTCTATTTTTGTGATTAAAAAAAAAAAAGCCTCCCTCTGATGTTCCTTTGCTAGTGAGCAACATGTCATAGGGGTAGTGGTGGCGTCGCTGCCCAGAAGACTAAAGAAATGTCACCTGGCACCTACCACCCTTACCTTGGTCAGCCTCACCTTCCAACAGTTCACCCCTTTTCTCCTCCCTTGCTTTGGAGCAGATCAAATTCCTTCCCTCCTCTTCCTTGCCATCCCCTTGAAACTCTGGAATTTATCGTGACCCAGCACTTCTTGTCCAATAGCAAGCATCTTCCCTGACTTCCCTGTTTTTACCACCCTCTCCTCATTAATATTTGCTTTCCCCATAAATCCCCAACTTTTGGTAGGAGGGATGAGTGAAGAAGGTTACTTAAAAAAACTTTTACTATAATAAACTTGGGAAATACAAGAGAAACATCCATTCCTAAAATACTGCTGTTAACGTCTAGTTAACTCTGAGTCATTTAAGAATTAGATGATCAGATTTGATAAATGTGTTCGTATTTTCTCATTTCATTGTTATCCAGCCCTTTTTTCCCGTTCTACCCTGGGAGTGCTTCTTTCTGACGTCTGTTTTCTCTTACATTAAAGAACTTTCTAAGAAAATGTGTTGCATAAATCCCCTCTAGTTGTTAATAAAGAAATGACTGTTGTTTTTCTTTTCTCGTTGCAGAGAAGTCATTCAGAACTCAAAAGAAGTTCTGAGCTTATTGCAAGAAAAAAACCCTGCCTTTCAGCCAGTTCTGGCTATTATTCAGGTAAGGGGAGAATGTGGTTCTGTTTACAATTTTCTGGTACTTATCAATTTAGAAAATGGTTGTTTACCAAGTTGACTGTATTTCCTGTCACAGAAACCCCCATTCTGACTTCATATGGAAGGAGAAGGGGGCTCAGCTGGAAATGCTCGTTTCCTCTTTGTGTGGCCCTTTTACTTCTTCAGGGCTACACATCCATGAGCCCAGATTAGATAATATTAGATACAGTGAGATCTTTTGTGAGTCTTCATCTCTGTGGGGCAGGTAGCTTTCACATAAGTTGCATTACACAGAATACATGGCGGCTTGTGTTCTTTTTTTTTTTTTTGTATGCTATATGGTGGGGGGTCACATTTCATTCTTTTTCCATGTGACTGTCCCGTTATTACTGGTGAATTTTTTTTGTGTGTTTTTAAATTCTTTGGAAAGCGCATGGGCCTGGAATGGCAGGCAAGAATTCTACCACTGAATCACCCCTGTACCCCACCCCCTCCTCACGTGTTCGTATGAATGCGTACCAAACGTGATTTCAGGGTGCTAGGGAGAAAGCCCGCCTTTGCTTCTGTGGGTGGCAGATGCTGGATGAAGTGTGAGTGGCAACCTTCCTCTCCATCCCATACAGCCAGCCATGGCTTGACGGGGCCAGAAGCCATTCGCCTGTTAGAAGACCTTTGCGTGCTGTGACCGTGTGTCTCCTGATGGGAGCCCTTTAGTTCAGGGCCGCGGTGGGCTGCGTTGCCCGTTGCTCCCAGCGTGCCCCTGCGACGACAGGTGTGGGGAAGAGCGAGGAAAGCTAGCACAGCACAACAGCTGGTCTGCTCCTGAGTTTTTGGCCATGGGTCAAAGTAACAGCTTTTAGTCCCATCCCAGTTTTATATTTTCAAGATTGTGGAGCTGTGTTCAAGTCAGGAGCATTCTTTGGGGTTTGCATCCACATCACCTTACAAAGAAAGGAGATTTGGAAGAGTGAAAAGAAAACCCCATTTGGATCTTGGGCCTATTGGTCACTCTGCTTGCTTACTTCTTGGATTTTCTGCAGAAACTAAGGAAAATCATGTAAACTCCTATCCCTGGTGTCCTCATTTATAAAATAATGCTGGTCATGCCCTATTTTTATAGGAGACCTGTTAATGAAAGTGACATAATTGAAAACTGAGAAATTGATAAGCTAGACATCAGCTATTAGTGTCCTTTTATGAGCAGTAACATTCTTTTCTGCATTTTCCTCATCATCTTTTAGTTAGATCACTTATGATCCCAGAATTACTCTATTAATTGTTTGTACCTTTTCAAAATATTTTTATGTCATGTTCTGCTTCTTTCTTTCCTCTCCAAAGGCTGGTGATGATAACTTGATGCAGGAAATAAACCAGAATTTGGCCGAGGAGGTAAGGATTATTGATTCTTAAGAATTTGTCGCAGTTTTTAAGGATACGTTCTCCAATGGTAATGAAATAACCTCGTGTTCTCCTTTCAGGCTGGTCTGAACATCACGCACATTTGCCTACCTCCAGACAGCAGTGAAGATGAGGTAATCACAACTTTGCATATCCTATTTGTTTTGCTTGCCTCTTCAGGCAAAAAACAACCTGAGAGACGTTATTCATATGTCTTAGTCATGGTTGGAACCAAGCCAGCCTTTCCTGCAGCTGAATTCTTACAGGGAAGAGTGAGACTTTCCCTTTAGTGTAAATGCTCCTTCATTATTGGCCGCTTCTGTGATCTGAGGCATGACTTGTCTAGCCTGGTTGCATTCTTTCAACTGTAGCAGCAGCATCCCCTAGTGAAAACTGTCCACTGTCAGTGCCTGGAGCACTCGTTCTGGCTCTTGCTGTGTTCCAACATGTTTAGCCTTGGGCCCGTCTGCAGGCCACAACCGCCCTCCTGATAAGATAAAGGAATAGAACAGGATGGACATTAAGTAATAGAATAAGATGACCTTCAGGGTCCAATCAAGGACCATTGGGCTGTGGATCGTCCGTGGTGTTTTGGGGCAGCTGATAAATAATACCCACATGTGCCAGCACGTGTACCAGCCTCTCAGGTGTCCTCCCGAGCCCGTGGAAGCAGCCGTCCCCATCAACAGTGGTGAAGATGCCGAACCAAGGGCCGCAGAACTCTGTGTCACAGATCCCTGGGTCCGTGCCTGGTCCCTCGATGGCTAGCTTTCCTTCAGACCTGCTGTACGGCTGATGATTCAGTTTGGCTTTGTGTGATAGAAAAATCTCAATTAACAGACTCCGAAATAGCACAGGAGTTTATTTTTCTTGTACTTGAATGAAGTTTAGAAATGGCCAGTCCCCGGTCAGTATGGTGGCTCTGCAAAGCCATTGGAGACTCAGGTCCCTCCCCGTTTTGCTGCCTCATAGCCCGTGGGGCTGCCTTGGGACCCCCAAGTGTGGCTGGTGGAACTCCCCATGCCATGTTCCCTTTGTAGTCCGCTAGAGAAGGGAAGGACAAAGAGAGGCTCACTCTCCCTTAAAGAGTCTTTCCTTGAAGTCACAATTCTGCTTTCCTTCTTTTGGCCTGAGCCTCGCTGCTCAGCCACACTTTAAGGAAGTCAGGAAAATGTAGCCTTAAATACCGGCAGCTTTAGCTAATTTATTGTCGCTGCCATAACTCAAGAGTTCATTACTAAGGGCGAAGGGGAAAAATAAATATTAGACATGTATTTCTTGCCATACTTGACATTGTGATTTATTACAGATATTAAGTGTCTGTGATACCAGTTTTAGCAAAATGCAAAAAAAAAAGTCATCCATTTTGTAGAAGGACATCCGCTATCTGTGGTATGATTTGCACGTATTCAGATTCTTTTGCCAGTGGTCTTGATTGCTCAATTTATTTTCGGACAAGGAATCATTTTTCCCCTACTTTTTGGTAAAATTCTGGCAGCTGTGGATTTGTCTGATATTATTACTCTTATTGTTTTGAAAAGACTAAGAATCATGATGTTTTAATTATTCAAGGATTGTTTGTGCTTTTACCGCATAGCTTTTGGTACTATTGGTGTAATACAAATGCACCTTTGTTTTGACACATGCTGTCTTATGTTAAGTGCCAAAGTATGTGGTATGAAATGAAAATTAGTTCCAAGGTTAGCTATTGCTTTAGTCTCCTGGATGCTGAAACAAGAATCACGCCATGGGTTGGCTGAAACCACGGGAGTTTATTGGCTTACAGTTTTGAGGCTAGGAGAAGTCCAAAATCAAGGCATTATCAAAGCAATGCTTTCTTCCACAAAACTGGCATTCTGGGGCTGACTGCCAGTGATCCTGGGTGTTTGGCTTTTCTGTCCCATGGCAGTACACACAGTGGCATCTCCTAGCTTCTCTGGGTTCCATTGATTTCTGGCTTCTTCCTTTGGCTTCCTCTGTGTGTCTGAATTTCATTCGGCTTATAAAGGACTCAAGTCATAGGATTAAGACCCATCCTGATTCAGTTGGGCCACCCCTTAACTGAAGTAACCTCTTCAATAGGTCCCATTTATAGGGGGTTGACAGCCACAGGAATGGATTAAGTTTTAAGATTTTTTTTTCTGGGGGACATAGCTGCAAGCCACCACAGCTGTGTTTGGGAAATGCTGAGTGAAAGGGGTGACTATCCATGCAGGACTCCCTAGAGCAGTTTCTATGCTAATGTGTGCTGTGACTTTCTAATGGGAAGGGATGGGTAAGCCACATTTCCTCGAGTGTTTTGAATAGACGATGTTTCATCTTTGCGCATCTCCAGGAAAAAGATTTCCTGGTAAAAGACTGGGATATGCTGTTCTCTGGCCCACAGTTGGGTTCTTCACCAAAATAGGGAGAAATAAAAAGGGTTTAAGGAGCATTTAAATCTAACTGGAATGTCAGTGTATTTGAAGAAAGCCTGCTATCAATGGGAGCATTTAGTATCCTGTACTTTTGTTGAATAAATAATGAAACAATTAGAAGGTAAACATTCAGGTATGTAAGTTTTCATTGAGTCAGGAACTTTTCTTACTGGGCAGGGCCTGTGCTTTTCTATGAGACAGAGTGAACTAATTTTGAGTTTGCATAATTGTGAGCATGTATTTGCAGGTTTCTGCAGATAATGTTTCTGCTTCATTACAACATCTCCTCATCCTGCCTGCTGCTGTGATGTGCTTCCCCAGATTTCCACAGTTTACCTTTCCCTTCGTCCCTGCTCTGCTTAGATGTCACCCTCAGGAGACTCGCTCATTCCACCCCACCTCCATTTCATTTCATTTCTTTTACTTTATTTGCTTTCATTTCATCTTCTCTGTTCCACTAGGACATAGCTCCATGAGGACCAGAATTATGTCTATTCTGTTTGCAGCTGTATTTCTTTTACTGAGAACTAAAGCAAAGTAGGTACTCAAGATGTATCCTTTGAATGAATGAAACAATGGTGAGGAAGTGAAATAAAGCATTCTTTCTGATTTTTTTTGTAAGTCAAATCGCTTTTTCTTTCCACATAAAGTTGTATACTATAGTGATTTTGCTAGGCAATGTGATAGAAATGGTAAACTAACACACCCTTATAACGGAGATCCATACGCACAGACTAATATCTCTCTTACCTTTGAGCAAATCATTTTAAGTGAAATGAATCAGTATCTTATCTACAGAGAGAGAGGCCAAGGCATTCCTTATTTAAAGGCATTGCAGCCATTAAGCCTCCCAAATTACGCTTTGATTTTTATCATAAATGGTGAATTATGTTATTGTTCTCTATGAAAAGGAGGTATATATGCTTATAGTTTATTTATCGTAAACCTTTGAGAATGCTTTCCATATACTATTCTGGTCCAGAGAACACGGGGACCTAAGTGCAGACTTCTTGAATGTCAGGATCAGTAAGCTTGCATTGAATGCATTGTGTTTGAAGCACAAGCTTGGCTGGGGCAGGTTTGATTGCTGGAGACGCATGCTTACTGGGCTCACTAAAAGCTGATAGTGTGTTTGGCTTAAAATATGATTGTTGACAGGGAATTGCTTTTTGGCCTGTATAAATTTTGATAACTTTTGAGCTGTGCTTTTGTTTTGATTTGGAGAAATTGGAGCAATTTTATTTGGAGAAATTAGACAGAGAGGCCACTAAAAAATCCATCCAAGATTCTTTTGAGCTTATATAAGCATGAGTAAAAAAAAAGGAAATACTCCAGTGTGCTTTACACCAAATCTTCAGCAAGAATAAAAAAAGCAACAGTAACAGATGCATTTTTCTAAATCCATTTTGTATGTAAAGCTTATTTTGTTGGATCTTATTTCTGCAACCATTTTTTCCTTCTCTTTAGATAATAGATGAAATCTTGAAAATTAATGAAGATCCCAGAGTACATGGCCTGGCTCTTCAGATCTCTGAGAACTCCTTCAGCAACAAAGTCCTCAATGCTTTGAAACCAGAGAAAGATGTGGATGGGTAAGAAAATAGAAGAGAATATAAGCAACTTTTATTGCAAATCATTTTTTTCTGTTATGGTTATTATTATTTTTTAAATTCCTTCCGTTAGTTCAACTACTAAGTTGATGAAATAGTTTTTAAGTAGTTCAGGTATTTGAGGGTTTTTAAAATTCTGTATATTTTGGAAGGTACATAGTCTGGAAAATACATTTGCCCTTTTGGTAGGGCTTGGGTGCCACTTTGGAAATAACCTTGCAGCATTGTATTCATTTTGTAAGTTCCTGTCTGACTTACAGAGACTGTGGCCAGCTTTCCTGGGAATCTACGTGACCACAGTAAAAATCCAGGGACTTGATTTTCTAGCCGTGCCATAGTCTTCCTTAGTCTCAGGCCAGTTGAGAAATTAAAAACAAACAAACAAACAAAAAGCAAAGAAAGAAAAGAAATGCTTTTATTTATGATACAAGGCTTTCTTTGAAATTTGGGAGGAAAATCCTAATTGTAACTTACAAAGTCAGAGTCCCCATCTGCTGTGTCTTGCAGGGGTTGGATTGGGAGGCTGTCCCCTCACGGTGACATCCAGGCTTCTTCCCTTCCAGCTGTTATTGCGACTCAGGCTTAGAGTAGACCCAAACACAGGTTTGAAAGCTGTCACTAGAATATCAGATCATGCAGCAGACTAATCCTAAAAGTAGAAGGAACTCTAATCACTTAGAACTTCTAGGACCTTTAGGTAGTCTTCTTTCAGAGCATAGTTTCAAATCTTTCATAAAAGGATAGAATTATGAACCCACTGCTAAATGCCTCCGGCTCGTTACTCACCTGATTGGCAGCACCACCATGTTGCACAGGTGTCCGTGGAACAGTGCCCCCCTAGAGTCGTGTGGTGAGAACTGCAGGGCTATACTGAGGTCCTACTACACAGGTTGTCCCACCTCAAGGGACCAGAGTGAAGTTTCCTGAAGGTCTGTTCTGAGAAGCTAGCGGCCTTCATTTCCTGTCCACTCTAACGTATGCATATCTATCTATCTATCAGATATTGAATTGGATGTTATGTGGGATTAATACATATGAATTACATGTGAGTTTTGACCTGTTCCCTCATTTCAGTGTGACAAGTATAAACCTGGGGAAGCTGGTCTGTGGGGATGCTCATGAGTGTTTTGTCTCACCTGTTGCCAGAGCTGTTCTTGAACTTCTTGAAAAATCAGGTATGATGCTCCTTCAGAAATGCTGTTTTCTGTTTACTGGTAATTTATTATATTATTTTTGAAAAGGATTTGTTTTTAGAAGGTTCTAATTGAGCCCAATGGTCTTTATTTTTCTCACCTTTTCTTTTGGGAGATACAAACAAATAGCAAATTTTAGTAAGGTTGATTATGTTATAATTTCAAAGAACTGGTAGAGATGAACAATTAACCTGCTTTAAGCAAATTCTCAATTTCTCTTATGAGGCAGTTAAAATAACCACAATGAAAAATGTTTTATGTTTAAATTTCTCAAATCTACCAATATGTATTTTAGGTTTTTTCCCCTTTTTTTAAATTTTAAATTTGCAAATATGTAGACCTAAATATGAAATGTTTTTAAGACTTATATGTGAATGCTATAAAATGTCAATTAGGGCAATAGAAACCTATCCTGGGATTTATTACTGAGCAGTGTCTTTATAAGCAATCAGTGCTTAATTTCCATCATTCTCCCCTTGACCTTGCATTTTTATGTCACCGAAATAGAAATGAATAATTTCTCTTTTTTAATTATTAAATTTAATGAGTAAATTATTATAGAGGATTTCATGTACTTAAGGACTATGTAGCTAACTAAAATTTTCTCTACCTTAATTTGAGTAAAAGAGACAAATGCCCACCCACCTGTCCCTGAACAAGCAAAAAGAAAAGAAAAAATTCCCAAAGTTTTATTAAAAGATGAACTGTCAACTTATGCCCTTAGCTCAGTAATCATTTAACCCAAAGGTCTGAGATGATCCATATATTCTTTGTTTAGCCATCATGTAGATTATCAAGATGGTGGTTCTGAGCTACTCTCCCATGAAATTCTCAAAGAAAGAGTAAATTATGGCTAGCAAATATAATAAGGTATTTTAGAAAGAAACACCATGATAACAATTGAATCCAAAAACCTTTGAATTGGGTTAATTGCAACAACCCCCTTCCTAGTGTGGATTCATTATAGGTTAGTGCTCAGAGAGCCAGGTTTGCAAAGGGTATTTTTCTTGACAATGAGGCTGTGTGGGGGTTCTTAGGAAAGCCCATGGAAGACTGTGTGTTCCAGGAGGATGAAGTATACAGCCTATCTCAAATGATTAGGAAGTAGATGAACTGATAGGAAGATGGACAGATAGATAAAGGCATACATACATATTTATATTTATTCACGTAGATGTGTAGCTACATAGAGAAAGAGAATGATATCCGCAGATGTGGCAAACATTAAAAGTTGGTGCATCTGAGTATCTGGGTAGGGTATGTTGCAGTTTCCTGTGTTATTTTTGCAACCCTACTGTAAGTTTGAAATTATTTCATAATAAGGTTAAGAAAAAAAGCCGAATGTGAGTAAGGATCTTAAGTTTTGATTATAATGCTGAATCTCCATTTGAATGGCAGGTATAAATTTAAATGGAAAGAAAGTCTTGGTAGTAGGGGCCCATGGATCTTTGGAAGCTGCCCTTCACTGCCTGTTCCAGAGACAAGGGTCCATGACAATGAGCTGCCAGTGGAAAACATCTCAGCTTCAAAGCAAGGTAAATATCTCGTATTGGAAATCTATAACCTTAAATGCTTACATTAGGAAAGGAGGAAGGACTGCAAATGTACAAGCTAAGCATTTCATTTAAGAAGTTAAAGGACAACAGAATGTCTCAAAGGATGACAATGATAAGCAGTAGAGATTAATGAAATAGAAAACAAACATATATGAGTGATTATCAACAAGCCATAGGTTGCTTCTTGGTCTAGTAAAATAGATACTAGCAAAGATAATCAAGAAAAAAGAGAAAAAACATACAATATTAGGAATGAACAAGGGGATGTAACCACAGAAACAAGCATTTTATTTTTTTCAGGGAAGGAAAATATGAATGACCATATGCTGGTGTTCTAGTTTGCTAGCTGCCAGAATGCAATATACCAGAAACGGAATGGCTTTTAACAAGGGGAATTTGATGAGTTGCAAGTTTATAGTTCTAAGGCCCAATTAAAACAAGTCTATAGAAATGTCCAGTCACAGGCATCCAGGGAAAGATACCTTGATTCAAGAAGGCCGATGAAGTTCAGGGCCTCTCTCTCAAGTGAGAAGGCACATGGCGAACACAGTCAGGGCTTCTCTCTCAGCTGAAAGGGCACATGGCAAACGTGGCGTCGTCTGCTAGTTTTCTTTCCTGGCTTCTGGTTTCATGAAGATCCCCGGGAGGTATTTTCCTTCTTCATCTCCAAAGGTTGCCGGCTCGTGGACTCTGCATCTCATGGCTACATCGTTCTGCTCTCTCTGAATCTCTCATTCTCCAAAATAATTCCTCTTTTATAGGACTCCAATAAACCAATCAAGACCCACCCAAATGGGTGGAGACATGTCGTCCTTTAATCCAGTTCAACAACCATTCTTTAAAATGGGATTTATATTAAAACATGGCTTTTCTTAGGGGGCATACTTCCTTTCAAACCAGCGCAGCTGGTAATGAGAACTAATATGAAATGAACAGTTTCCTAGAAAAACTTAACTTACAAAATTTAAGTGCAGTTGGGAAACTTAGACCTATATCTGTTAAAGGCATTAAATTGGTCTACCGAGCAATCAAACAAAAAAGGCAATGGTGATTTTACAAATAAATTCTACAAAACACGAACGTATCATTCTAATCGAACATTATTTCCTCCAGAGAATACAAGAAGCAGGAATACTGCCGAATTCATTTTATGAGTGCTGAAATCAGATAAGGTCAAGATGCTATAGAAAAATTAACCCACTCTTATCTGTGAGCATGGATAAAATAATCATTAGCAAAATATTAGAAACCTGAGTCCTGCAACAACTTTGTGACCAAGTTGCATTTATTTTAGGATTGCAGGGTGGTTTAATATCAGAAAATCTGTCAATTAATTCACCACACCATCAGATTAAAAACTATGCTGCACCATAGTAAATGCAAAAATCACTTGATAAAAATCAAGTCCTTTATGATTTTTTTGAAAAACCTCTTAAACTGTTAATTGAAAGGGATTCCTGAACTTGATAAAACATCTATAAAAACTTATAGCGGATGTCTTTCAAGGAAATAGAAACATTTATTTAATATCAGGAAAAACAAACTTGCCTATATCACTACTCATAATAAAAAATGTACTGAAATTCCTGGATAATACAGTAATAAAAAGAAAGAGATAGAAAGAGAGAAGGAAAATTTGTAATAGTTGGAAAAGAAGGCACCAAACTGTTGTTAATCTTGGATGTTATCATTGAACTTATAGAACAAAAATAAGAGTACAACTGGGTTCTTGGATATAAGATCAACATACAAAAACCAGTTGCATTTCTAGACCCTAGCAAGAGTTAGCAAATTAAATTTTTTAGAAGGTACAATTTATAATAGCAATGAAAAGCAAAAGGTACCCAGGAATAAATCTAACAAAAGTTACTTTTTGAAAGAAATGCATAGTTTTGGTTAAAGTTATTAAGGCCTGTGTAAAAGCAAAGATACCTTTGATTATGGATAAAAAGATTCATTATCTCAAAGATATAAATTCTTCCCAAATTAATCTCCAAAATTGAATCACAAACAGATTCTAAAACTTATATAGAAGCACAAAGGACCAAAAATAATAAAGACAATTTTGAAGAAAAAAAGGGCGAGGGACTCACCCCAGACATATAATATGAATTATACATTTACATAACTAGAATGGTGTCCTAACAGAAGAATCCTAGGGACCAATCCATTCCTGTATGGGAACTTTGAGAACAGGTATTGCAGATCTCTAGCAGAAAGACTGACATTAAAAAATGGTGCCGATTCATCTATTTATATATAAGGGTAAACATTGAAATACTAGCCTAACAGTATATACAAAGATCAGTTTTAGATTAAAGATCCAAATGCAGAAAGCAAATGCATACAACTTTCAGAAAGAAATGTAGAATGTGCTTCTCAGATGTTGGGACAGGAAAAAAAGCTTCCTGGTAAGAAACCCAAAAAGCACAAATCATGACCAAAAGGATATGTGAATTTCACTACATTAGAATATAAAATAAAAGACTCTTCTTTTAGAAAAGAAATCACCGAAAAAGTGAGGAGGCGTATGGATGAGAAGATATTTGCAGCATATATTTAACTGGTAATTGATATCTCATAAAAAACTAGAAATTAGTGAGACAATCCATTAAGGGAAATGGACAGTGATGGGCCATTCACAAATGAGGAACCTGATGGCCAAGACTCATGAGAAGAGGCTTCCACTTTTCTTGCTCACCAGTCTCATTAGCATCAGCTAAAAAATGGCAGTACCGAATATTATCAAATTTGTAGAGTCTGGGATCTCACATTTTGCCAGAAGAAATTTAAAGTGAAATAAGTACTTTAGGAAACAATTTGACATTACGTAGTAGGGCTGAAGATCCTGCTACTCTTTGACTCAGGAATTTCACTTTTGGAAATAGATTGTAGAGAAACTCCTGCACACGTACATAAGAACATGTCTAAAAATAGTCAAAGCAGCATATTATAATGTAAAATAAATTTTATACAGCGACCTGAATACCCATGAGTGGGAGAATAAGTCGGTAGAGGACAGGTAGACATATATTCACAAAATGGAACAATATAGGAGCAATGAAAATTAATAAACTAGAATTACCAACATTAGCACAGAAGAATTTTTCAAAACATCATTCCATGAAAAAAAGCAAGTTGCTCAAAGTTACCTTCCATATAATACCATTTATAGAAAGTCTATAAAAGCTTACAAAACAATACTCTATGTAAATATTTTATGGCTACATACGTGTAAAGTGAAAGTATAAAGAAATGCACGGGAGCAAAGAACCAAATCAGGCTAGGATGGGAAGGATACCCAGTGAGCTTCACTTGTATTGGGAATGCTTTTGTCTTCAACTGACAATGGGTTGCTAGGGGTGCTGTCCTATTCTATTTTCATACCTGCAATATTTTGTCTGTTTTTTTATTTCAAAAAATGGCAATGCACTTCATAAATTTCAAGCCAAGTGAAGTCAAGTGACATGGGTTTATTTTATTTTATTTTTTTATTAATTAAAAAAAATTAACTAACAAAACATTTAGAAATCATTCCATTCTACGTATACAATCAGTAATTCTTAATATCATCACATAGTTGCATATTCATCATTTCTTAGTACATTTGCATCGATTTAGAAAAAGAAATAAAAAGACAACAGAATAAGAAATAAAACGATAATAGAAAAAAACAAAAACAAAAACAAAAAAACAAAAACCTATACCTCACATGCAGCTTCATTCAATGTTTTAACATAATTACATTACAATTAGGTAGTATTGTGCTGTCCATTTCTGAGTTTTTGTATCCAGTCCTGTTGCACAGTCTGTATCCCTTCAGCTCCAATTACCCATTATCTTACCCTATTTCTATCTCCTGATGGTCTCTGTTACCAATGACATATTCCAAGTTTATTCACTAATGTCGGTTCATATCGGTGAGACCATACAGTATTTGTCCTTTAGTTTTTGGCTAGACTCACGCAGCATAATGTTCTCTAGGTCCATCTATGTTATTACATGCTTCATAAGTTTATTCTGTCTTAGAGCTGCATAATATTCCATCGTATGTATATACCACAGTTTGTTTAGCCACTCGTCTGTTGATGGACATTTTGGCTGTTTCCATCTCTTTGCAATTGTAAATAATGCTGTTATAAACATTGGTGTGCAAATGTCCGTTTGTGTCTTTGCCCTTAAGTCCTCTGAGTAGATACCTAGCAATGGTATTGCTGGGTCATATGGCAATTCTATATTCAGCTTTTTGAGGAACCGCCAAACTGCCTTCCACAGTGGTTGCACCCTTTGACATTCCCACCAACAGTGGATAAGTGTGCCTCTTTCTCCGCATCCTCTCCAGCACTTGTCATTTTCTGTTTTGTTGATAATGGCCATTCTGGTGGGTGTGAGATGATATCTCATTGTGGTTTTGATTTGCATTTCTGTAATGGCCAGGGACATTGAGTATCTCTTCATGTGCCTTTTGGCCATTTGTATTTCCTCTTCTGAGAAGTGTCTGTTCAAGTCTTTTTCCCATTTTGTAATTGGATTGGCTGTCTTTTTGTTGTTGAGTTGAACAATCTCTTTATAAATTCTGGATACTAGACCTTTATCTGATATGTCATTTCCAAATATTGTCTCCCACTGTGTAGGCTGACATGGGTTTATTGCTGAACCAGATCAAAATATACATGTGTCTCTCATTGAAGTATGAGTATGGAAAAAAGGAGCAAGCTTTAGTTCTAACCCAGGAAATACGTATCTCCACTGGGAATTGTAATGTCTGAGTGGCAGGTGATTCTAATAATGTGCAATTCTTGCTTGTTTTCTTCTAAGAGTTTTGATTTTACCTCTTATGTTTAGGTCCTTGATCCATGTAGAGTTAATTTTTGTATATGAAGTGAGTTTGGAGTCCAACTTCATTCTTTTGCATGTGGAAATCCAGTTTTCCCAGTACCATTTGTTGAAGAAATTATTCTTTCCCCATTGAATGGGCTTGGTACCCTTGCCGAAAATCTGTTGCCCATACCTGTGTCAGTTTATTTCTGAACTCACAGTTCCATTCCATTGGTCTCTGTATATGTCTGTCCTTATGCCAGTACCACACATTTTGATCACTGTGACTTTGTAGTAAGGTTTTTAATTGGGAAGTGGGAGACCTCCAACTTTGTTCTTCTTTTGCAATAGAATTTGGTTATTCAGGGCCCCTTACGATTCCATATGTGTTTAAGAGTTGGCTTTTCCATTCCTTCAAAAACGGCTCCTGGGATTTTCATTGGTATCCCACCGAATCTGTAGATTGTGTTGGGTAGTATAGATATTGCAACTCTTGCTTGCTTTTAAGAACATGGCCTTGCAATTAAACCCGCATCTCTGTGCTTCTTGCTGGCCACCACATGGGGGCAGCCTATTCAAGAAAACCCAAGGGCCCTTTTGTAGAGCCTGGGATCTTTTATTTGGAAACTTAAAGAAGAGCCTTGCATGGAACTGAATACCTTTATTGGCAACTGAATGTTTTCATAGCTGTCACAGATGCTTCTGCCAGTTATATCTGTATCTGAAGAAACAGAAACATTTTTCAACGTCCTTTTTTTACTATGGCCAAAAGTCACCTTAACTCTGCATGTTGGTAAATCTCACTCATCCTAACTTTGAAAACCAGTTACTGGGTTTACTTCCTGGAGAACCCAGAAATTGGTTGATAGCGCATTTCCGTCTCTTTGAGAAGGTTCTTTATCATAGTTGAGGTTGTACACGCAGTTTGCTTCCTGAGTCTTGGTGTTTCAGCAGCATGGTCATGAATCTCAGAGCCTGTCAACTTCTGCTCTGTGCGTCATCTTTGTAGCCAGAAGCTTGGAGGAAAGGTTCAGGCTCCCTGTTCTTGTCTTTGAAGTTTATTAGGCCTCTATTTGGAAGGGCGTCAGTCACGGCTTCTGCCTGGCCATCTCACACGCTTCCACTCAGCCTGGCCTTGGGAAAAAGCTGTGTCTTGGCGTCTCCATACTGACAGCTTGCACTTCATCAGCCACATGCCTGCCCCCTCTCGTGTGTCCCCTCTGCTGTCTGATGCTGCCTTCTCATTAGTTCTGTGTGGATGCAAGAAGAAATTGGAGAAGCAATCCCTTGTCGTTTGCTGAGCCGTTACTGGGCCTCCTTTCCTTCATGAGAATTTTGCCTTTCCTTTCAGCCCCTGGACTGCTTGGAACAAGGCCCTCAGTGTCAGGGGTCCCTCACCCTGAGGCTGCAGTGGGGGGAATTAACCTGGTGCACAGAGTCCCAAGGAAGTATTAGCACTCCGGGGCCTCAAACCAGGACAGGCCCTATCCACCCCTGCCACATCCTTGGAAAAGCTTCACTGTTTAAAACCCTGAAAGTATAAATTTGACAACATTAGGATTTCTGTCGTCCGGTGAATCAGCAGTGAATAAGAAGTGCTCTTTAAGATTTTCATCCATTTAGCTTCTCATCAGCAATGATAAAAAATTTAGGAGAAGAAGAGGGCAAACAAAGGATTATGGCAATCATGTAAGAAGAAATCGCCTTGAAAAGCAATTCTTGCATGCTTCTGTGTACCGAATCTAGAGTAAGAGTGCAGTTGGAGGGCGGGCCACGGTGGCTCTGCAGGCAAGAATACTCGCCTGCCATGCCAGAGGACCCAGGTTTGATTCCCTGTGTCTGCCCATGTGAAAAAAAAAGTGCAGTTGGACATTTGGTGGGGGATTTTCAGAGCCAAGCACGATAGGGATTTGGCGATCAGGTATGTGCACATCTAACACTTGAGCCCTCCTGAGTGCCTCCTGAGTCAGGGAAACCTTCAGGTCGTCAGGCATCCCGCAGCCTCCTTCAACCATCTGTAGTCTGACACCTCAGAGCCCATCTGCTGCCAAGCACCAGAACAGCTGCTTTGAAGACCAGCAGCCTTGGGTGTTGCCTCACTTCTCAGAGCCTGCTTCCTGGGTGTAGCATGTAGCAGTTATTGTGCTCCCAACCTCGTAGGGCTGTTGTGAGGGTTAAATTAAATAATTATGCAAATCAGCCTCCTACAGAGCTTGGCTCACATTACTATTAACAGTTCCTCTGCTAGTGAGCCAGGAAAGACATTGGCAAGTTTAACTAGGCCAACATGGAATGGGTCCAAGTTGTTGGGAAGCCGGGTGAGTTGCTCCAATGATAAGGAGATAAACTAATAAAGGAAACAGGGTCTTGATATCCTTGCCAGAAGCCTGGTTTACATGCTCATACTTGGCGAAGGAGAGAGGCTTGGTGAATCTTTGAGGACTCACAACAACATGTGGAGGCAACGTCCCGGGGAGAGCGGGACTGCCTGGGGAGGCACCTGGCTGGGAGCTGTCCGGGCTCACCCATTCCTACTGAGCAAGGTTATCTCCAACTTTAAAGAATGTCACGAGAACCCTGCACTCTGAGGCTGTGGCTTCCAGAGATTCCTTCCCCCCCAGAGATTCTTAAGTTACTCAGAAGCCACTCTACTTCAAAACCTGAGGGCTCCAGAAATTCTGTGATCACTTCCAGGCCCTACAATTTTGTGCAACAGTTACACTGAATTAGTAAGATAGAGCTGGTATGGAAAACAGAGATTCTATGGGTACTGATGGTGCATAAAATTCCCCATGGAACCTGTGCATGAAAAACTGAGATTTTCCTGTTTAGGATTCTGTAGGAAGAGTGGATTCTGTATTGGGTGGACTTCTAGTTTACGCCCATTTGAGTATATCACTGAAAATTAAGATGCTTCTTGCTTTACTTCTGAGCATCACTTCGAGGCTTTGGGTGTACTGTGTATTTGCATGACTCTCCTAAAGTGGGGAGGGAAAGAGCACCTGGGTATCTGTCCAAACTGGCCCCACTCTCAGAAAGCCAAGGCACTGGACCTAATGTTATTGGGTCCTAGTGGTTCCGCCGCTGGGACTCAGCCTAGGTGTGGAGACCTCTTCTTCATCGCCCTAATGACGCCCCTCACGGTAAAGGTAGTGTGAGGTGAGGGAGTGCATTACAGGTGCTGTTTATGAGGCGGAGGGTCTCTTCTCCAGGAAAGAAAGGCTGCAGACCCACAAGCTTCCCCAAACCTGGGCTTGAAGTTCAGCCCGAGGACCACAGTGAACCGGCTCTCCAGCTGTGATGGATCAGGTGAACCCCAGCTGCGTGCAGAAGAAATAACCTCGAAATGAGAAACCCAGTTCATTTTCGTTTTGCTTGGAGGATCCAGTTTCTCCTTTTGAAGTAAGGAGACCCTCAAAATTAGCACCAATAAAAGAAAGAAAAAAATACAGGTCTTTCACGTTTGAAGGATCAAAACATCTAGTTTGGGGAGGCTCAGCTAAGTGATCACAATGGTCCCTTCCAGTTTAAACTCAGTGGGTTGCAGGGCTTATGAAAGGTTTTCGAAAGTGAATTGGGGGATTTTGAATGCATTTATATTATGCATGTGAAATAATGACTTCTTGAAAAAAGAATAATCTCAAACAAAAACACAAAGGAAAAATAACAACTAGCTTCAAAACTAGGCTTGACTAGCGAGTTGCATGGTAAGGTTTGTTAACATTAGAGGCGACGCTAGAACCAGAAACCTGTTTTACAATAGGGGTAGCTATGTTAATTGAATTGAATGGTCACTAGAAACCAGGCACTACTTTGCACCTGTCATCAGTGATTTGCCAGGTGTCTTGGAGGCAGGACAGTCCTCCCATGTCACGGATGAGAAACTCAAAGAGAATGAAAGGGCCTTTCCAAAGGTCATCCAATTAGAGCAGAGGTGGCTTGGCAGCCTGTGTCTTCAACCTTCATTCTGTGCTGTCCGCTCTTATTCCAGATAATCTTGGTGTTCAAAACAAAAGCAAAAAAGGTCCTCTGACAACTCAAATATGGAGCATTGGAGGGGCCAAAGCCCACGGCCTGAAACTTGTGTTGAGTTTGCTTATTGTTGATTACAACTGTTTGTACTTCACGGACTGTCCTCTCCCGTCAGATGTGTGGCCCCTCATTGTGGATGCCTGCCGTGTGGCCCCTGGGCTCACCTTGCTCACTCAATGGTGGGGGCCACCGGGCTCGGTGACAGCTTTTGCACAGCCACGACTGAGTGCATTTGGATGTCTGCTCCCATTGATTGCCCTCTGGCTTCTAGCCTGACCTTTGCATTACTCAGAACACCAGAGAGAGAAGTGAATAGACTTTTTCAAACCCTAGAATCAGGCCATTGTATTGAGCAGCATTGATGACAAGGTTTGTGAGAGGAGGTATTGAAAGGAATGGACGTGACATCGAGAGGGGATCCCATGAGTCACCTACTAGGTGGTTCGATATTTAATCTGGGAAATTGAACTTCAGGGGGAAAGGATGTGACTCACCTGCCAATGTATGTGTCCGTGTTTGCCAGAGCTGCTGTGACAGGGACCACACAACAGGGTTGCTTACCCCACAGGTCACACTCATGGTTGTGGAAGCTGTGCTTTCTCCCGGGCAACCCTCCATCTCATGCTGCTTTCCCTATCTCCTTGGTGTCTGCTCCTCTGGTTTCCAGTGACTCCTGACCTCTGGCCTCTTCTGATTATATGGATTTCCACTGTGTATCTAGGCTCCAGTCACATGGATTAAGGCCCCACCCTCATTCAATTTGGCCCCATCTAAATGCTTAACGAATAATCACATCTTCAGCAGTCCTATCTACAAATGGGTTCACACCCCTAGGACCAGGGCTGGCGCCTGAACTTGTCTTTGTAGGGGCTGCGACTCAATCCCCAGCAGTAAGTAAAGATGTATTGAAAACACCATCTGTCTCCATCTCTCCCCACGTCTGTCTGGTTAGAATGCTCCAAATTTGGTCTATTTTCTCCTAGACATAGCACTATAAATGGTATTATTTCTGTTCATGAGGCTGTGAAGGCCATTTAACACATAATGCAACTGAGCAAGGTGGTGATTCTGTGGGAAACCTCATCTGACTCCCTGACATGCTCCTGAACGGAGAGGTTGGGGCCAGCCTTTGTGGGACCAGGTCCCTTTGCAGTCACCCGAGGTGATCAGAGACCAGACGGGGAAGCGTGGCGTGCATCGGGCAGAAGAGAACGGTCACCGACCCTGGACCCCCAGGCGCCAGACTGGGCAGACCCAGAGCAGGCAGTAACGTCGCCCTCCATCTTGGCGTTAGCTTTCCTGTACCTTCTCCCGAGCCCATCTCCATTGTCCACCCTTCCTTGTGAAAGGACATAGGATTAGAATGCGTTCATTGGGAGGACGCAGAGGTGAGCTCTAACAAGAAAGCACCCCACGTCTGTGTGGAGGTCGCGTCCTGGAAGCTTTCTCATGCATGTCATAGCAGTGGAGCACTCGTGATGGCCCAATGGCCGCAGCCCTGACTGTGGATGGAGAGACCAGAGCCCGGGCTGGGCCAGGTGGCCACAGGGCGGAGTCAGGGACTGCAGGAGTGTGCGGGTGGGAGAGGCTCAGATGCGGAGAGCAGGCTCCTCGGGAAACGCAGGGCTGGGTTTCCCATAGTAGCATCAATTTGCAATAAACATACACACACTGTACCTCCAAGTGTGTGGTTACACATGTAGTGTAAATCATGAGGGCCGTTGTGCCGCTTTCGTGTAGCCTAGTCAGTGTTGATCTGGGAACCGTAACTTGAGAATTCCCTTATTTAGTGTCTTTGTGTCATTTAGCATTAAGGAAGATTCCACTCACCACACACAGACACCACGTACATTCCACTCCTCACCGCACGTACCTCACACACACAAACACAACCCACCCCCTACTCACACCACAACACACCCACAGCATAACAGAAACCACATACCCTCATTCACGCACCCCACACAACACACAAACCACACATTACACACACAACACTATACAAACCATGCACCCTACTCCACATCCATATGCCACGTCACCACACACGTCCACACTCATGCACGCACCACACACCCACCACATACACACTGCCACATAGCCTTTCAACCATTTTGGACACATCTGAAGATCTTTGATATTCTCCTCATATACGTTGAGCATAAATAAGCTGAATGATGAAGTAAGAGGTCAATTTAGGAACATTTAGAAAAAGGAAATCATTTATTATCCTATGGGGGAAATTTTGGTAGACAGATGCCAGTTCTCATTTGGCCTGGATTCACTGTGATTTGCAAAATCACCATAAGAAAAGTCTTTTAATTTTAAAAGTCATTCTGCTCTGCTGAGCACAGATGAGAGTGCCAAAAAGAAACACACCCAATTCCTGAAAGAAAAAAATTCTCCCAGGATGAGATCACAGGGTGTGCCTGAGGGGGGAGGAACAGCATTTGCTGAAATTGTCATTCTCTTATCTTGCCAAGGTATTATGACATCTGAAGGAAAATGGCTTGGCATTGTTACTTTAGAGCACGTAGGGTAGTTATCTTGACATTCCTGTTGGGTTGTTATCCTTAATGTTTCAGGAAAACATTGAGGATATTGATTCATAGATATAAAGCAATCCTCTCAATGTAGATGTTCAGATTAAGTCTAATGCTAACTTCCACACTCCAAGTTAGAAGAATGTGTTAATATGCAGGGACTCTAGCATGATATCCAATGCCCATGTCCATGATGAAGTCACTGATGAAGTCCTCATTGCCCAGAATGGACTTTTTGCCTTTATCTCAGTTGCTCATTCACGCACCCCACACAACACACAAACCACACATTACACACACACACTATGCAAACCACGCACCTTACTCCACATCCATATGCCACATGTCAACACACACTTCCACACTCATGCACGCACCACACACCCACCACATACACACTGCCGCACAGCCTTTCAACCATTTTGCACACATCTGAAGATCTTTGATATTCTGTGCCCATGGCCTGTGGTTACACCCCTTCCTGTCCTCCCTCACTCTGGGGCCACACTGTCTTCTCTTATGTTGAGCCCTCTTACCTTTTAAGGTTAGTGCCCCCCAACTCTCACTATTTTTCTTCTCATTTTGCCTGTTCTACTCCTTGGGGGCTCATCCAGGCTTCTGGTATTGTCTGCCACCCATTTACTACATGCTACTGTATGTACTGATCACTCTCACTTGGGAGACTGTGCGTCCAGCTCCTTCTACCCGACCTTTCTCGGATGTCCCACAAAAACTCCATCCAGCTCAGTTGCAGTGCAGCCTCTTGAGGCATCTTCCCGAAACACCATATGACTGGGTGAGAGCCGCTGTACAAAGGAGCCCAGAGCCACAGTTGTTGTCTGTCATCCGGGAAAGTACAGCAGATTTGGAAATGTGACATTTCATGTCAAAGAAAGAAAAGTGCATACCATCAGCTCTGCTCCGGGCTTAGCCCTGAGGGCATCAGGAGCCTTTGCTATGTAAGATTGTCCAGGACGCCGCCCCTGAAGAATCTCCTATGGAACATAGTGGGATCCTGAAGCCCCTTCCCAGGGCTCCTGGAAACCCGGTGTTTCCCCTCAGCTCACTGTGTGGAGACAACTAGAGGGCAAGGCCAGCAGCTCAGCGCTGCACAGCCTCCTTCCCACAGGAAGCCCGTCTCCTTACCCCTTGGACACTTGACTGCCAACACGTAAGGACCAAACAAGGCTGCAAGATGTCAACCCAGGCCTCAAATACTAGTAAAGCTTAATTTCTCATTTGTGTTAGAAAATTTAATAGAAATAGAAGGTTTATATTTTATTTCTTCCCATCTTGAAGGTCATAATTCTGAAATCTTCAGGCAAGGATGTTTTTGTTTGTTTGTTTTGATTTTTTTTTCTGTTGTGGTAACATGTACACAACATAGCATTTCCTATTTTAACCACTTTCAAGTGACGTTCAGTAATTTTTAATGTTGCATTACCAAACTGCCACCCATCCAATACCAAAACGCCTTGCCTCAAGAGGCACTCTGAGATATCTGATGAACAAGTAGTGTTCACTAGATCCCCTGGGTCACTTTTATTCTCTTTGATTATTGTAATCTTAGAAGTATATCCTTGTTGGAGAAAGCACATAACTGCTACTGATTTTTAAAAGCAGTGGTCTTCATTTTGAACCCAGTGTTCATAAATATTTTGAATTCGGTGTTGATAACTTTTGGAGGCTATAGAAACAGATCTCAGGTAGTACAATGCACGATTTTTTAGGAGAATATTTCTTAACCTTTATTGATATATAATTGTTTGTTGATAAATAATTATAAATATCATACACGAGATTCTCATATGGGCCCTTTTGCAACACACTGATAGCAGGAGATCAAGTCTCACTTTTGGCGAAGAAAGTGGAGCAGTACTTTCTGCAGTTTTTTGTTTGTTTGTTTTATTGTTTTTTATATTTACATGGACAGGCACTGGAAATCAAACCTGGGTCTCTGGCATGGCAGGCAAGAACTCTGCCACTGAGCTACCGTTGCCCGTCCTGAAGTTTGCTTTTTAAAAATGCATTTTATTTGCAAAATATGAAATTATGATATTCAATATAACTTTTCCAAATCACATCTGTCCTCTCTTTCCCCTTTCCCCTCATCTTCTGATGATTGTCTCTCCCTTGCTCCTAAAATTCACTGACTTAGAGAAAAATAGTTTTCACGTTATCTAAACCCTAACAGTACTCCTCCACCATCTATGGTAAATCTCTGCCTCTCTGGATCTTACTCTTGTTTTTACATTTGGTTTTCTGCCTGGGGAATGGGTGGTTCTCTTTAAGCAGCTTCTACTCAAGTCTCAGCAGAGAAAGCAATATTTTGTTATGAGATAGGATTTCAAGTCAGGCTTCAGCGAGGGTATTTCCCATTGGAGAGGGGAGAGTAGAAACAGCCAGGGAGACAATAATTCTTGAATTTTAGCTCATTAAACTCTTCTCGTGTCCTCAGTGATTTATTTATCGATTTAAGCATCTAGTACTTTACTTTCCAGAAAGAATTAGTGTCTATGTTGTGGTCATCGCTAAAGGAAGAGATGCTTGTCTTTTCTCTGCGGGATTGACTGTCCCCCAGTTGCTTATTAACACTGCTCCTTCAGAGTTGGGTGGCTCTGGAGTTGAGGGGCAGGAGTGAGATTTCCCGGATTTATAGGTAATGAAAAGAACAGATTGTTTCAAAGACACAATTCTTAGTATGCTAAGAATTCTCAGGGGACTTGGCCTTTTCCAAAATGAACATTTCAATCTTGCTCATTAACCACCTTCTTATATGTTTAACATGCTTTGATTTTGCTGCTTTTATGTATGAAAATAGAACAAAATGGTGTTTCTTATCTGCTGATCATTTGCAGCAAGCCTGAAGCAGTTTGTATTTGTTTGAAAGTTTCTGTAGTTGACCTTCTGACAGTGGTATATGTATATGAAGTAATACATTTTTTAAATACAGATGTTTAAAACCCTCTTCCCACCACAGCACTTTATCCCCCTAAATATGCCATCACCCAAAAGCCTAGCTGCTTTTCACATGGACCTTTAACAGAGTGGATAGCTTGTAATATCAGTGACAGACTTCTTAATTCAGTTTAACAGTGTTGTGGTCCTGTAGCATAGAAAAAGAGCAGTCGTTTAAGCAAATATTTTTTGAAGGCATTTTTTTTTTCCATTTTCATGTCAATAGTAAAGCTAAATTCATTGTAACACCATTTAAATCTCCTCTTCTAATTCCTGCTTTAATAAAGTAAAGCAATTAATGCTGTTCAACTCTTTCACGGGTACTCCATGAATGATCATATCCCTTTCCCTACTTGCATGATCAAATTGATCAAATCTTACTGGGGCATTAACTTCTAAAAGCTGACTTTGTCAGCTAAAAGACATGTGTTTGAATAGTTATTGCAAGTCTCCTCAATCTGGGGAATTCGGAGCCGTACCAGAGCTTGACTTTATTGTTCATAAACCAGATAGAGCTGCCATGGATTTCCTTTCCCTCATTGCCATCTCTTGTCCCAAGATCCCTAACAGACACCAGCTGCTGCATCCCTGGCCCATGCAGTGTTAGTGATTCTTTGGCTGAGGCCCTGGCGTGGGTCTTCCCCAGATCGTCTGACTGAGATCATCAGTCATTAGCTTGTTCAAGTTGAGTGTGCATGAGGACCTGTGGAACTCGCTGTATGGGGTGGGTGGTGCTGGTGGTGGCTGGGTTTTATTATTTGTTTTATGTCTTCTGCCCGTTTGATTCTAGAATCTGCAGTCAGTTGCAGGGTATTGAAGTCCTTAGAAAAAGCACCTGGTAAAGGGGTCAGTGTCAGTACAGAAGGCGGGCAGCTTCACACACTTTCTCCCTCATAGAGTATTTCCCATGTTGGAGACACTACAGAACCAGTATCTACCTCAGACAAGTTGCTTAAAGGTTGTGAGCCTCAGTAGCCTTATCTCCTAAAGAAGCATAATAACATCGCCCTCACAGTTGGGATATTCAGTGAAGGTATTAGTTCCACGGCTGCTTGGCAGATACCACACACTGGTTCTTAAACAACAAGAGTTTATTGTCTCATGGTTTTGGAGGCTACAAGTCCAACATCAGGGTTTCGACAGGCCATGCTTTCTCCTGGACTCCGTTGTGTTTGGGTACAGGCTTGTCGCAGTCCCTGGGTTCCTTGGTTTACATTTCTGCCTCCATTGCATGGTGGTCTGCCTCATTCTTTGGTCTCCTCTGACTTCTGGCTTCTACTGACTGATGTGTCCAAATTTCCTCTGCTTAGAGGAATTTCATCATGCAGATTAGGGCCTGTACCTTCAAAGCTCCCATTTCCTGCACCTTCAAAGATCCTATTTCTACACCCGAAGGATCGGGGGTTAAGACTTGAACATGTCTTTTGTGGGGGGGCATGATTCCATCCTCAACAGTGAGAGAATATTTACTGCTGACGTGCACAGTTGTGACTCTTTCCCCATGGGGCAAAGATTCCTGGTTCTCCTCTCCTTCCACTTTTGCATCCAGTGTAACATCCTCAGGTGCTTGGTAGAATTGGGACAGGTGGTCTTTCAACCTCTCTGCCTAGTTCTAGATGTGACCTTCATCCTGGCGTCTTCCTGCAGTGCTGCATCGTCCCGATGGGAACCAGGTGGCCTGATGAATGTGTTCTGTGGTAGTGGTTGCATTCCTCCTTCCTTCTTTCTCAGAAAATGAGCAGTTTGAGAAGGGAGTAACCAGGGCCTCAAGGAAAACAAGGCTCTTTCTCAGCCTCCTGGAACCTTTGCATGGACACAGTGAAAGTTTCCTGTGCATCTGATTTTGAGCGTGTAGTGGCCAGGCCAGCAGGCACCGGCTGCTCAGACTCTCACGAGCCTTCCCCGCAGCAGCCCTTATTTGCTCTTTAGCCACTCCCTGAATGGAGGCCTTCAGTCTCCTCCAATACCCCTCACAATGTACATGCTAAATGGACTGCCCTGAAGAACGTTGTGTACTCCCATTTTCCTTTTTTTCTAGGGTATGATGGTCATGTTCTCTCTCTACTAATATGTGCTTGAAAGGGATCAGCAAATGATTCTGCTCCCAGCTTGTGGACCAAGACTCTGAAACTGTGTTGCTTATCTACACACGGACTCATTTCACATCAGCATTTAGCCATGCCTTCATGCCACAGTTTAAAATGTGGGTGTTCTTTTTTCTTTCTCTTTTTAGCTTCATGAGGCTGACATTGTGGTCTTAGGCTCACCTAGGCCGAAAGAGATTCCCCTTTCGTGGATACAGCCAGGAACCACTGTCTTCAGCTGCTCCCACGACTTTCTGTCAGGTAAGTGTCTCAACCTGGGCACAAGGCTGTTGATGAAAAGAGGTCAGATTGTTATGGGAAATGTCAAGCTTCCTCATTCGGGTTTGTGCGAGTGCTGCTGGAACACTGGTAGTCATCAACATAAGTGCACAGTGTAGGTATTTGAGAACATTGGTGTGCCTGCTTTTGGGTTTCCTGGTGGGGCCATCTTTTTTTTTTTTTTTTAATTTTTTTATTAATTAAAAAAAATTAACAGACAAAACGTTAAGATATCATTCCATTCTACATATACAATCAGTAATTCTTAATATCATCACATAGTTCCATATTCATCATTTCTAGAACATTTGCATCGATTTAGAAAAAAATAAAAAAGACAACAGAAAAAGAAATAAAACGATACCAGAAAAAAAAAGATTATACATGCCATACCCCTTACCCCTCGCTTTCATTTACACTAGCACTTTAACCTAAATTTATTTTTAACATTTGTTCCCTGTTATTTATTTATTTATTTATTTATTTTAATTAATTAATTAAAAAAATTAACACAACGTTTAGAAATCATTCCATTCTACATATGCAATCAGTAATTCTTAATATCATCACATAGATGTATGATCATCATTTCTTAGTGCATTTGCATCGATTTAGGAAAAGAACAAGCAAAACAACAGAAAAAGATATAGAATGATAATATAGAGAAAAAATAAAAATAATAATAAAAAATAAAACAATATATATATTAAAAAAACAAAAAAACACACACACAAACAAACGAAAAAAAACTATAGCTCAGATACAGCTTCATTCAGTGTTTTAACAAAATTACATTACAATTAGGTATTATTGTGCTGTCTATTTTTGAGTTTTTGTATCTAGTCCTGTTGCACAGTCTGAATCCCTTCAGCTCCAATTACCCATTATCTTACCCTGTTTCTAACTCCTGCTGAACTCTGTTACCAATGACATATTCCAAGTTTATTCTCGAGTGTCGGTTCACATCAGTGGGACCATACAGTATTTGTCCTTTAGTTTTTGGCTAGTCTCACTCAGCATAATGTTCTCTAGGTCCATCCATGTTATTACATGCTTCATAAGTTTATTCTGTCTTAAAGCTGCGTAATATTCCATCGTATGTATATACCACAGTTTGTTTAGCCACTCGTCTGTTGATGGACATTTTGGCTGTTTCCATCTCTTTGCAATTGTAAATAACGCTGCTATAAACATTGGTGTGCAAATGTCCGTTTGTGTCTTTGCCCTTAAGTTCTTTGAGTAGATACCTAGCAATGGTATTACTGGGTCGTATGGCAATTCTATATTCAGCTTTTTGAGGAACTGCCAAACTGCCTTCCACAGGGGTTGCACCATTTGACATTCCCACCAACAGTGGATAAGTGTGCCTCTTTCTCCGCATCCTCTCCAGCACTTGTTATTTTCTGTTTTGTTGATAATGGCCATTCTGGTGGGTGTGAGATGATATCTCATTGTGGTTTTGATTTGCATTTCTCTAATGGCCAGGGACATTGAGCATCTCTTCATGTGCCTTTTGGCCATTTGTATTTCCTCTTCTGAGAGGTGTCTGTTCAAGTCTTTTTCCCATTTTGTAATTGGGTTGGCTGTCTTTTTGTTGTTGAGTTGAACAATCTCTTTATAAATTCTGGATACTAGACCTTTATCTGATATGTCGTTTCCAAATATTGTCTCCCATTGTATAGGCTGTCTTTCTACTTTCTTGATGAAGTTCTTTGATGCACAAAAGTGTTCAATTTTGAGGAGCTCCCATTTATTTATTTCTTTCTTCAGTGCTCTTGCTTTAGGTTTAAGGTCCATAAAACCGCCTCCAATTGTAAGTTTCATAAGATATCTCCCTACATTTTCCTCTAACTGTTTTATGGTCTTAGACCTAATGTTTAGATCTTTGGTCCATTTTGAGTTAACTTTTGTGTAGGGTGTGAGATATGGGTCTTCTTTCATTCTTTTGCATATGGATATCCAGTTCTCTAGGCACCATTTATTGAAGAGACTGTTCTGTCCCAGGTGAGTTGGCTTGACTGCCTTATCAAAGATCAAATGTCCATAGATGAGAGGGTCTATATCTGAGCACTCTATTCGATTCCATTGGTCGATATATCTATCTTTATGCCAATACCATGCTGTTTTGACCACTGTGGCTTCATAATATGCCTTAAAGTCAGGCAGCGCGAGACCTCCAGCTTCGTTTTTTTTCCTCAAGATGTTTTTAGCAATTCGGGGCACCCTGCCCTTCCAGATAAATTTGCTTATTGGTTTTTCTATTTCTGAAAAATAAGTTGTTGGGATTTTGATTGGTATTGCATTGAATCTGTAAATCAATTTAGGTAGGATTGACATCTTAACTATATTTAGTCTTCCAATCCATGAACACAGTATGCCCTTCCATCTATTTAGGTCTTCTGTGATTTCTTTTAGCAGTTTTTTGTAGTTTTCTTTATATAGGTTTTTTGTCTCTTTAGTTTGATTTATTCCTAGGTATTTTATTCTTTTAGTTGCAATTGTAAATGGGATTCATTTCTTGATTTCCCCCTCAGCTTGTTCATTGCTGGTGTATAGAAATGCTACAGATTTTTGAATGTTGATCTTGTAACCTGCTACTTTGCTGTACTCATTTATTAGCTCTAGTAGTTTTGTTGTGGATTTTTCCGGGTTTTCGACGTATAGTATCATCTCGTCTGCAAACAGTGATAGTTTTACTTCTTCCTTTCCAATTTTGATGCCTTGTATTTCTTTTTCTTGTCTAATTGCTTTGGCTAGAACCTCCAACACAATGTTGAATAATAGTGGTGATAGTGGACATCCTTGTCTTGTTCCTGATCTTAGGGGGAAAGTTTTCAATTTTTCCCCATTGAGGATGATATTAGCTGTGGGTTTTTCATATATTCCCTCTATCATTTTAAGGAAGTTCCCTTGTATTCCTATCTTTTGAAGTGTTTTCAACAGGAAAGGATGTTGAATCTTGTCAAATGCCTTCTCTGCATCAATTGAGATGATCATGTGATTTTTCTGCTTTGATTTGTTGATATGGTGTATTACATTAATTGATTTTCTTATGTTGAACCATCCTTGCATACCTGGGATGAACCTACTTGGTCATGATGTATAATTCTTTTAATGTGTTGTTGGATTCGATTTGCAAGAATTTTGTTGAGGATTTTTGCATCTATATTCATTAGAGAGATTGGTCTGTAGTTTTCTTTTTTTGTAATATCTTTGCCTGGTTTTGGTATGAGGGTGATGTTGGCTTCATAGAATGAATTAGGTAGCTTTCCCTCCGCTTCTATTTTTTTGAAGAGTTTGAGGAGAGTTGGTACTAATTCTTTCTGGAATGTTTGATAGAATTCACATGTGAAGCCATCTGGTCCTGGACTTTTCTTTTTAGGAAATTTTTGAATGACTGATTCAATTTCTTTACTTGTGATTGGTTTGTTGAGGTCATCTATTTCTTCTTGAGTCAAAGTTGGTTGTTCATGCCTTTCCAGGAACCTGCCCATTTCATCTAAATTGTTGTATTTATTAGCGTAAAGTTGTTCATAGTATCCTGTTATTACCTCCTTTATTTCTGTAAGGTCAGTGGTTATGTCTCCTCTTCCATTTCTGATCTTATTTATTTGCATCCTCTCTCTTTTTCTTTTTGTCAATCTTGCTAAGGGCCCATCAATCTTATTGATTTCTCATAGAACCAACTTCTGGTCTTATTGATTTTCTCTATTGTTTTCATGTTTTCCATTTCATTTATTTCTGCTCTAATCTTTATTATTTCTTTCCTTTTGCTTGCTTGAGAGTTAGTGTGCTGTTCTTTCTCCAGTTCTTCCAAGTGGACAGTTAATTCCTGCATTTTTGCCTTTTCTTCTTTTCTGATATAGGCATTTAGGGCAATAAATTTCCCTCTTAGCACTGCCTTTGCTGCGTCCCATAGGTTTTGATATGTTGTGTTTTCGTTTTCATTCGCCTCGAGGTATTTACTAATTTCTCTTACAATTTCTTCCTTGATCCATTCGTTGTTTAAGAGTGTGTTGTTGAGCCTCCACGTATTTGTGAATTTTCTGGCACTCCGCCTATTATTGATTTCCAACTTCATTCCTTTATGATCCGAGAAAGTGTTGTGTATGATTTCAATCTTTTAAAATTTGTTGAAACTTGCTTTGTGACCCAGCATATCGTCTATCTTTGAGAATGATCCATGAGCACTTGAGAAAAAGGTGTATCCTGCTGTTGTGGGGCATAATGTCCTATAAATGTCTGTTAAGTCAAGCTCATTTATTGTAATATTCAAATTCTCTATTTCTTTATTGATCCTCTGTCTAGATGTTCTGTCCATTGATGAGAGTGGTGGATTGAAGTCTCCAACTATTATGGTATATGTGTCTATTTCCCTTTTCAGTGTTTGCAGTGTATCCCTCACATATTTTGGAGCATTCTGGTTCGGTGCATAAATATTTATGATTGTTATGTCTTCTTGTTTAATTGTTCCTTTTATTAGTAGGTAGTGTCCTTCTTTGTCTCTTTTAACTATTTTACATTTGAAGTCTAATTTGTTGGGTATTAGTATAGCCACTCCTGCTCTTTTCTGGTTGTTATTTGCATGAAATATCTTTTCCCAACCTTTCACTTTCAACCTATGTTTATCTTTGGGTCTAAGATGTGTTCCTGTAGACAGCATATAGAAGGATCCTGTTTTTTAATCCATTCTGCCAGTCTATGTCTTTTGATTGGGGAATTCAGTCCATTTACATTTAGTGTTATTACTGTTTGGATAATATTTTCCTCTACCATTTTGCCTTTTTAAATTTTTTTTATTTTTTTATTAATTAACGGGAAAAAAAGAAATTAACCCAACATTTAGAAATCATACCATTCTACATATGCAATCAGTAATTCTTAACATCATCACATAGATGCATGATCATCATTTCTTAGTACATTTGCATCGGTTTAGAAGAACTAGCAACACAACCGAAAAAGATATAGAATGTTAATATAGAGAAAAAAAATAAAAGTAATAATAGTAAAAACAAAACAAAACAAAACAAAAACCTATAGCTCGGATGCAGCTTCATTCAGTGTTTTAACATGATTACTTTACAATTAGGTATTATTGTGCTGTCCATTTCTGAGTTTTTGTATCTAGTCCTGTTGCGCAGTCTGTATCCCATCAGCACCAATTACCCATTATCTTACCCTGTTTCTAACTCCTGCTGAACTCTGTTACCAATGACATATTCCAAGTTTATTCTCGAATGTCGATTCTCATCACTGGGACCATACAGTATTTGTCTTTTAGTTTTTCGCTACACTCACTCAGCATAATGTTCTCTAGGTCCATCCATGTTATTACATGCTTCAGAAGTTTATCCTGTCTTAAAGCTGCATAATATTCCATCGTATGTATATACCAAGGTTTGTTTAGCCACTCGTCTGTTGATGGACATTTTGGCTGTTTCCATCTCCTTGCAATTGTAAATAACGCTGCTATAAACATTGGTGTGCAAATGTCCGTTTGAGTTTTTGCCCTTAATTCCTTTGAGTAGATTCCCAGCAATGGTATTGCTGGGTCGTATGGCAATTCTATATTCAGCTTTTTGAGGAACTGCCAAACTGCCTTCCACAGGGGTTGCACCATTTGACATTCCCACCAACAGTGGATAAGTGTGCCTCTTTCACCGCATCCTCTCCAGCACTTGTCATTTTCTGTTTTGTTGATAATGACCATTCTGGTGGGTGTGAGATGATATCTCATTGTGGTTTTGATTTGCATTTCTCTAATGGCCAGGGACATTGAGCATCTCTTCATGTGTCTTTTGGCCATTTGTATTTCCTCCTCTGAGAGTTGTCTATTCAAGTCTTTTTCCCATTTTGTAATTGGGTTGGCTGTCTTTTTGTTGTTGAGTTGAACAATCTCATTATAAATTCTGGATACTAGACCTTTATCTGATATGTCATTTCGAAATATTGTTTCCCATTGTGTAGGCTATCTTTCTACTTTCTTGATGAAGTTCTTTGATGCACAAAAGTGTTTAATTTTGAGGAGTTCCCATTTATTTATTTTCTTCTTCAGTGCTCTTGCTTTAGGTTTAAGGTCCATAAAACTGCCTCCAATTGTAAGATTTATAAGATATCTCCCTACATTTTCCTCTAACTGTTTTATGGTCTTAGACCTAATGTTTAGATCTTTGGTCCATTTTGAGTTAACTTTTGTGTAGGGTGTGAGATATGGGTCTTCTTTCATTCTTTTGCATATGGATATCCAGTTCTCTAGGCACCATTTATTGAAGAGACTGTTCTGTCCCAGGTGAGTTGGCTTGACTGCCTTATCAAAGATCAAATGTCCATAGATGAGAGGGTCTATATCTGAGCACCCTATTTGATTCCATTGGTCGATATATCTATCTTTATGACAATACCATGCTGTTTTGACCACTGTGGCTTCATAATATGCCTTAAAGTCCGGCAGCGTGAGACCTCCAGCTTCGTTTTTTTTCCTCAAGATGTTTTTAGCAATTCGGGGCACCCTGCCCTTCCAGATAAATTTGCTTATTGGTTTTTCTATTTCTGAAAAATAAGTTGTTGGGATTTTGATTGGTATTGCATTGAATCTGTAAATCAATTTAGGTAGGATTGACATCTTAACTATATTTAGTCTTCCAATCCATGAACACAGTATGCCCTTCCATCTATTTAGGTCTTCTGTGATTTCTTTTAGCAGTTTTTTGTAGTTTTCTTTATATAGGTTTTTTGTCTCTTTAGTTTGATTTATTCCTAGGTATTTTATTCTTTTAGTTGCAATTGTAAATGGGATTCGTTTCTTGATTTCCCCCTCAGCTTGTTCATTGCTAGTGTATAGAAGAGCTGCAGATTTTTGAATGTTGATCTTGTAACCTACTACTTTGCTGTACTCATTTATTAGCTCTGGTAGTTTTGTTGTGGATTTTTCCGGGTTTTCGACGTATAGTATCATCTCGTCTGCAAACAGTGATAGTTTTACTTCTTCCTTTCCAATTTTGATGCCTTGTATTTCTTTTTCTTGTCTAATTGCTCTGGCTAGAACCTCCAACACAATGCTGAATAATAGTGGTGATAGTGGACATCCTTGTCTTGTTCCTGATCTTAGGGGGAAAGTTTTCAATTTTTCCCCATTGAGGATGATATTAGCTGTGGGTTTTTCATATATTCCCTCTATCATTTTAAGGAAGCTCCCTTGTATTCCTATCCTTTGAAGTGTTTTCAACAGGAAAGGATGTTGAATCTTGTCGAATGCCTTCTCTGCATCAATTGAGATGATCATGTGATTTTTCTGCTTTGATTTGTTGATATGGCGTATTACATTAATTGATTTTCTTATGTTGAACCATCCTTGCATACCTGGGATGAATCCTACTTGGTCATGATGTATAATTCTTTTAATGTGTTATTGGATACGATTTGCTAGAATTTTGTTGAGGATTTTTGCATCTATATTCATTAGAGAGATTGGTCTGTAGTTTTCTTTTTTTGTAATATCTTTGCCTGGTTTTGGTATGAGGGTGATGTTGGCTTCATAGAATGAATTAGGTAGCTTTCCCTCCGCTTCTATTTTTTTGAAGAGTTTGAGGAGAGTTGGTACTAATTCTTTCTGGAATGTTTGATAGAATTCACATGTGAAGCCGTCTGGTCCTGGACTTTTCTTTTTAGGAAGCTTTTGAATGACTAATTCAATTTCTTTACTTGTGATTGGTTTGTTGAGGTCATCTGTGTCTTCTTGAGTCAAAGTTGGTTGTTCATGTCTTTCCAGGAACCCGTTCATTTCCTCTAAATTGCTGTATTTATTAGCGTAAAGTTGTTCATAGTATCCTGTTATTACCTCCTTTATTTCTGTGAGGTCAGTAGTTATGTCTCCTCTTCCATTTCTGATCTTATTTATTTGCATCCTCTCTCTTTTTCTTTTTGTCAATCTTGATAAGGGCCCATCAATCTTATTAATTTTCTCATAGAACCAACTTCTTGTCTTTTTGATTTTCTCTACTGTTTTCATATTTTCAATTTCATTTATTTCTGCTCTGATCTTTGTTATTTCTTTCCTTTTGCTTGCTTGAGAGTTAGTGTACTGTTCTTTCTCCAGTTCTTCCAAGTGGACAGTTAATTCCTGCATTTTTGCCTTTTCTTCTTTTCTGATATAGGCATTTAGGGCAATAAATTTCCCTCTTAGCACTGCCTTTGCTGTGTCCCATAAGTTTTGATATTTTGTGTTTTCATTTTTATTCGCCTCGAGGTATTTGCTAATTTCTCTAGCAATTTCTTTTTTGACCCACTTGTTGTTTAAGAGTGTGTTGTTGAGCCTCCACGTATTTGTGAATTTTCTGGCACTCCGCCTATTTGATTTCCAACTTCATTCCTTTATGATCCGAGAAAGTTATGTGTATGATTTCATTCTTTTTAAATTTGTTAAGACTTGCTTTGTGACCCAGCATTTGGTCTATCTTTGAGAATGATCCATGAGCACTTGAGAAAAAGGTGTGTCCTGCTGTTGTGGGGCATAATGTCCTATAAATGTCTGTTAAGTCTAGCTCATTTATAGTAATATTCAGATTCTCTATTTCTTTATTGATCCTCTGTCTAGATGTTCTGTCCATTGATGAGAGTGGTGAATTGAAGTCTCCAACTCTTCTGGTATATGAGTCTATTTCCCTTTTCAGTGTTTGCAGTGTATTCTTCACGTATTTTGGGGCATTCTGGTTCGGTGCATAAATATTTATGATTGTTATGTCTTCTTGTTTAATTGTTCCTTTTATTAGTAAATAGTGTCCTTCTTTGTCTCTTTTAACTGTTTTACATTTGAAGTCTAATTTGTTGGATATTAGTATAGCCACTCCTGCTCTTTTCTGGTTGTTATTTGCATGAAATATCTTTTCCCAACCTTTCACTTTCAACCTATGTTTATCTTTGGGTTTAATATGTGTTTCCTGTAGACAGCATATAGAAGGATCCTGTTTTTTAATCCATTCTGCCAGTCTATGTCTTTTAATTGGGGAATTCAGTCCATTAACATTTAGTGTTATTACTGTTTGGATAATGTTTTCCTCTAACATTTTGCCTTTTGTATTATATATATCATATCTGATTTTCCTTCTTTCTGCACTCTTTTCCATACCTCTCTCTTCTGTCTTTTTGTATTTGACTCTATTGCTCCCTTTAGTATTTCTTGCAGAGCTGGTCTCTTGGTCACAAATTCTCTCAGTGACTTTTTGTCTGAGAATGTTTTAATTTCTACCTCATTTTTGAAGCATAATTTTGCTGGATATAGGAGTCTTGGTTGGCAGTTTTTCTCTTTTAGTAATTTAAATATATCATCCCACTGTTCTAGCTTCCATGGTTTCTGCTGAGAAATCTACACATAGTCTTATTGGGTTTCCCTTGTATGTGATGGATTGTTTTTCTCTTGCTGCTTTCAAGATCCTCTCTTTCTCTTTGACCTCTGACATTCTAACTAGTAAGTGTCTTGGAGAATGCCTATTTGGGTCTAATCTCTTTGGGGTGCACTGCACTTCTTGGATCTGTAATTTTAGGTCTTTCATAAGCGTTGGGAAATTTTCAGTGTTAATTTCTTCCATTAGTTTTTCTCCTCCTTTTCCCTTCTTTTCTCCTTCTGGGACACCCACAACACGTATATTTGTGCGCTTCATATTATCATTCAGTTCCCTGATCCCCTGCTCAAATTTTTCCATTCTTTTCCCTATAGTTTCTGTTTCTTTTTGGAATTCAGATGTTCCATCCTCCAATTCACTAATTCTAGTCTCTTTAAATCTACCATTGTAGGTATCCATTGTTTTTTCCATCTTTTCTACTTTGTCCTTCAATCCCATAAGTTCTGTTATTTGTTTTTTCAGACTTTCTATTTCTTCTTTTTGTTCAGCCCATGTCTTCTTCATGTCCTCCCTCAATTTATTGATTTGGTTTTTGAAGAGGTTTTCCATTTCTGTTCGTATATTCAGAATTAGTTGTCTCAGCTCCTGTATCTCATTTGAACTATTGGTTTGTTTCTTTGACTGGGCCATATCTTCAATTTTCTTAGCGTGATCCGTTATTTTCTGCTGGCGTCTCGGCATTTAATCAGATTTCCCTGGGTGTGGGACCCGGCAGGTTGAAAGATTTTCCTGTGAAATCTGTCGGCTCTGTTTTTCTTATCCTGCCTGTATGTGGCGCTCGTCTGTCTGCGGGTCCCACCAGTAAAAGATGCTGTGGCTCCTTTAACTTTGGAAAACTCTCACTGTGGGGGAGGGTCACCAGCCAAAGCAGCTTGGGGGAGTTCCGATTCAAATCTCCCAGCCGCCCGGGAGTCCACGCGTGGGTCGGGGGTGCCGACCTCCGCGGCTTGGGGAAATGCTGGTCCAAATGTCCCAGCCAAGCGTCGTGTGGGGCACCGGCCGCCGCGGCTTGGGGGAGTGCCAATCCAACGTTCCCAGCTGGACCGGAAAGCCACGTGTGTGGAAGGGACCCTGGTCGCCGGCCTCCACGACTTGGGGGACCTCCTATCCCATTCTTCCAGCCAGCCCATGTGGCCGCGCGTGGTGGGCAGTGCCGGCCGCCGCGGCTGGAGGGGACCGCCTGTCCAATTCTTCCAGCCGGCCCGGGAAGGAGGGAGGGAGGGACTCCGGCCGCCAGTCGCCCTGGCCCGGGTAAGCGCGCGCCCCTCGGGTATCTCACCGCAGCGGATTCTCCCTGCCGGTTCAGCCTTTCCAGAATGGGGTACGCTGTCTTTTTGGTCTCTGTCGTGGCTCTGGGAGCTGTTCTGTACTGATTCTATTTCTTTAGTAGCTGTTCTGGAGGAGGAACTAAGACCCGCGTGTCTTACTAAGCCGCCATCTTCTCCGGAAGTCTGTACTCTGGTGGGGCCATCTTGTTGAGCAAAGAGAAGCCAAGACACCAGCTACAGTATCTGCTCCCCACCCCCCCACTGTGAAAACCTTCCCACTGGTCTCTGACATCGTCAGAGTCAATGATACGTATATGTGTGCAACAAGCTAAAAATAGTGGTTTTCATAGGTTTTTCGAAAAGCAGTGGGATCCTTTCTCCCAAAGAAATCTTAGCTGAATCTCTGCATGTGAAGATATGAAAGCAGATTTGCTGGAGGTTGGAATGGAGACCAGTCTGTCTCCTGGACTTCCCCTGGTAGTGACCCCTGAAACACCTTCCTGGAGCCCCCAAGTCACCTCAGAGCAGTTTGAAATTCAGCACTAAACAGAAATAGCGTCGGCCCTGGTGCTGCTATTTGATTTCACCAAGGGATCCAGGATGTTGTGCGCCACTGCATTTCTACCTCTTGGGGTCGCTCATGAACTGCCCGCAGTGAGGCATCCAGTTAAGGGGGCCAGTGGGAGCTGGTGATCGACCAGAGGAGAATTTTCTAAAAGGCACTGAGGTTCACAGCAACATTATTCACAATAGCCAAAAGGTGGAAACAACCCAAGTGTCCTGAATCAACAGGTGAATGGGTAGGCTATATGTGGGATATACATACAAGGGAATATTATTCAGCCCTAAAATGTAATGAAGTTCTGATGTGTGCTCTGCGTGGATATACCTTGAAAACATGCACAGTGAAAAGAAGCCAGACAGAAAAGGACAACTATTCTATGTTCCGCTATGACATTTAGAATAGGCGAATTGACAGGGACAGAAAATAGACTAGAGGTTTCCAGGGACTGTGGGGAATGGGAGTGGAGAGTTATTGATTAATGGGTTCTGTGTTTCTGTTTTTGGGGATGGTAGAAAAAGTTTTGGAAATAGTGGAGATGGTTACACATCATTGTATTTAAGGACAGTGGATTATACATTCAAAATTGGTTAATAGGGTAAATTGTGTGTTATGTATATTTTACCACAATAAAACCAAACACAGGCTAGCAAAATCCTGTTGGAGGTATTGGGAGACAGAGGGGCCCTTCTTTTTTTTTTTTTTCCTTGAACAAATACAGAGCAAGGTATTATATGTTGACTTAATTCTGTAAGTAGACAGATTGCAGTTACTTTATTTATTTATTTTAAATTTATTTTGTCCACAGACTGTTGAGTAGTTGTTTTGTTTCCTTGTTCATTTTTGATAATGCAAAGTCCAAAGTAGTGCCAGATACACAGTAAATACTCAGTGAACATTGATGTTGAATGAATGGGTAAACATGGGCTTAATTGCACTCTGTAGTTTTAAGATTGCTGATGTAGAGATGTTTCTTTGAATTTGCTGTCTCCGACTTGAAACCAGAACTGATTTGGACAGCTTTTGAGACAAAGATGAAAAAATGTTATGTTGATTAAATGGACTAACATTTTCTCAGTTGGTACTGATCATAGTATTATATTTCTAAATATTCAACATTTATTTTACTTTAACAACTTTGATTACTGTGAAAATCTAATCTGTCAGCGAATTGGAGAAACACGTTTTCTTTTTTTCATCATTCTGCCACTTTGAAGCAAATGAATAGACTTTTTCACACATTATTAAAAGAAAAGACACTTTTATTTAAATGTCAGCCCAGAAGAATACTTTTTAATAAACTTGTGATTGGGTGAAGACAGGGTTTTATAATGAAATTTTCATTCTCGTCTTAATAGTACAGGGATTTTTTCCCCCTTGTTAAAAGTGATGGGCTACGGTGATTGATGAGGTAATTCTGTAGAGGCATTTTATTGACTATATAGTCCGAGTAGAGATTTTCCTGATGACTCATATCCCAGAAGCAGCGCTTGGAAGACAATTACACCGAAATTGTTCAATCTTCTATTTCATGGATTTGATGTGCATATTGTCAATTTTACCCTTTTTTTTTTTTTTTTGCATACAGTTTGCAGAATAGAGTTGAGATGATTGCTTTAGGTTTTAATGTTCATAAGGACTGGACCATAATACAACTGAAATGTAGCACCGTAGATCCAGCAAGTATGTTTAAAAATGAAGTCACAGACATGATTTTTTTACATACTTCTTTTTGTTTGCTTAAAGAAAATATAAAGTCATGAAGCAGCCTCAGATGAAATAATGAATAAAATAGGTGAATTTAAGATGAAGAATAAAAATATCTGTAAAAGTGACAGAGTGGTGTATTTTGCAGTGAGAAAAGAAAATCGGGGGGTAGATGGCAGTTGATGGGCTGGGGACACTCAGCAGTGTTTGCCTCTGCAGCCTGGCCTGCCTCCTCCACCCCTGATACCTACATTTTCATGATTGGGCTCTTTCAAGGGTCTCTGAAGGATAGCTGCAGCTCATATGAGGAATGCCTTCTCCATGTTTAGATTTGCTTTTGTGCTAGTCTCAAAACATCAACCACCATGCTCCCATGGAATCTGTTCTCCTTTTCCTTTAGGTACAACTCTTTTATCATCGACATCACAGTTGTTTCCTGGTAACATTCTTTCCATGTCTTCATTGGCATACTCATCTATGTTTCCAAGCTATTTGCTGATTTTTTCACCACTTTTATCCTTGGTGATGTCATATATTAATTAGCATGCTACCTGCAGCTCCACTATAGTAGGAGGTCACGATGATGTGAAACTGCTCCTGGCCTGCTGTATCCCAGATCTGTAGCCTGATCTTCTTTCCTTGTAATTCAGCTGTTTTGATCTCACATCAAAGTGTGCTGTGATCTTGCAATGTCCTGCTTATTAAAGAGCAGAGCTTCACTCTAAGACCATTTGTACCCAAGTATAAGGACTCACTTACTGAGATAACAAATGAGAAGATGGTCTTATGTCTTAGACCGGAGAACATACCAAAACAGCATCTTTATGGTTCTAAGTTTTTCACTGTCTCATTTTAAACTCACCCAGTTCTATATAATGTGGAGTGGAGGGCAGAACCCTGAGCTGGGTTAAGGGATGTTGGGCCTTCCCTTTTGTCCCAAAGGGAGACACCGTACTGTGGTGAAAAAGAGATTTGGGGTCAGTATTGACTTGACTCAAAGGAAAGAGAGAATAACTTTGTTTTTGTTTTTTAATTCCTAATCTTGTTATACATATAGGCTGTGTGACTTTAAGCAAGTGACTTACTCTCTCTGATCCTCAATTTCCTTGTATATAAAATGGAGCAAGGCTGCTCTGAGATATGAACAAGATGTTATTGCAGGGCTACCCTCAGAGTTGCTGCCAATGAATGATGTTTTTTTCCTTTACCCTCTTTCTCCCCATCTTTGCTGCTATATCCTCATCACAAACTTCTCCATGCTAGCAGGATACAAGTCTATATTTGAAAATCAAGTCTGAGGAAGTAAGAGGTCCAGTGACTTTCTGAGAATATAAGAAGGCAGTTTTAGAGATATTAGCCATACATGTATTTTTATCATTTCCTAATGTGCCTAGAATAAAATAAGGATATTTGCTTATAACTTTTGGATTTTATTCTAAAATCCTTTGTATCTATGACCCATTCTAAGAAATGGTAAATTATTTTTTAATTATTTTAGTCCCCAGATAGTTCTGGATGTTTGGATCCATCCTTGAGATATATTATTGCAAAGCTTCCATTTCAAATTTTAATTAGTTCTCAATGTATATAATGTTTTTACATTTTAAAAAGATTTAAGCTGTTTGGAATATGTATTCCCATGTAATTTCTTCATAATTTGGTTTCAGTGATTCCAAAAGCATTGCATATGTAAGTTGATATTCTAATTATATTCCTTTTTTCTTTTCTTATATTATGTTCTTTTTTAAAAACCGTGATAATACTGTCATTTGATGGAGAAATTCAAATGACTTCAACCAGGAGTACAACTCTTGAGAGCATTGTCACAATATTGTACTAAAATTTCATTTATTGCATGTTACTTTTTATCCTACAAGGTTAAGATATTTAATTTCAGAACTAATTACAAGTGTTTTGAGAAAGTTTTCTCTGCACTAGCACTGATTTTCAGTTCTTCCTGCTTTCAACACCTCCCACAGATTTTTCAGAGTGCTTGTTCTAGAGGAGAAAAAAAAAAAGATTTACTGGAGTTCAGTGTGTGGGTTCCTGCAGCACCTTTGTGATAAGAAGGGAGCCCTCAGCCAGCCCCCACAAAAGCTGCGATGCTTCCTCACAGCAGAGGTGGCTGGGCCTTGGGCCCACCTGCTTTATGGATTGTTCTGGCAAACTTCCCAGAGCGACTCAGAAGGCTCATGTCAGGGAATGAACTGCTCTCATTTCCAGAGAAAACCTAATGCTATTGTATTTTAGCCTTACGTTTTCTTATTGTAGAAAGTTTGGTGTTATGAGAAAAAATTAGAAGTAAGTGGCTATCTTTTAACGTGATTCACCCACTTGCCCCAGGCAGACCCAGAAGTGTTTGGTGGACAGTGAAAAGATCTGTCTGCAACCTGGGACCCCGTGGGCCCCACCCTGAGTCTCAGGCTCCCTCTGAGTCCAGCCCACTGGACTTTTACACAGGCTGGGATTGAAGTACCTTTCCTCATTCTCTTCAGTGATGACAGTTATTAAGCATGTATTCCTGATACGCTGATTTACCAGTCTTAACTGCTTCAATTTCTCTGGATTTCAAACTTTGATTCAGTTTCAAAAATGCATTGATTCCTATCACAAAAGCCCTGCAGTGTTCGTGGTAGAACATGTGAAGTGGGAATGGCATACCGAACAAAGTAAAATAACCTCTAAGCCTTGAGATAACCGTTTTATATTTTTTCCATAAAATGCATTAAATTTAATTTTATTTGAATTTCAATGAAAGAAAAGAACATAGACTCAAAGCATTAGTGAAATTCAGGTAATTGTTCCTCAGAAATATTTGTTCCTAAAAGATTCCTCTAAAGTTTAAAATATATACATATATAAGTATTATTTATAAATATATAAAAACAATGAAGAGATGGTATACTGTATTGCTTTTAGAAAATCTTTGTTCATTTTGAAGTATTTGTCTTTTAACAAGGCATAAAGTTATCATTCTAAATCGTAAGCATTTATCTGCTATGCCTAAAACTCAGAAGACAACACTATTGTCTAAACAGAGACTTTTCTTGTTTTAGTTTCAGGAAAAAAAAATACTTGAGAGCCTGTATTTACCTCTGAGATTATTTTCCCAGAGAAATTTTTAGCTGAATGCTGACCAAAATTCCATATAAAAATGGCCAATCACTTTGGAACAAAATAAACATAAATATGTCTGTATGTATAAACATATATATATGCAATAAACATTACAATTACTGTAGTAAAGTCAAAGTGATTATACATGAATACAGAGTATCATTACATGATACTGAATTGAGGCCAGTAGCAGTCTAAATTTGCGATTTCAGAACATACTCTACCTCTTGCTCAGAAGTCACGCCCCATATTAGCTTGATTTCTCTTTGGACAGGTTTTTCTTGAACAGTTTTTTATTTTACTTGGCTTCGCAAATTTCCTTTATGATCAAAAAAGGCAAATGCTATTCTCTCCTCATGGGCAAGATACTGATATAGTTTACATAGTGGTCTCTCTTTTTCTCTGGAAGACTCTTTCAAGGACCCTTTTAAGTCTTATTTAACTTTTGTATCTACTGATTTCCCAAACCTGCTGCAGAGCTCTCATCCTGGGTTTTTATGTTTTTCTTTTCCACTTTTGTGTTTTCTTTAATTCTTCTATTTCTTATATCCCACGTTGTTTTAATTTACAAAAGCTGCTGGAATGCAATATATGAGAAATGGAATAGCTATTAAAAAGGGGAATTTATTAAGTTGCAAGTTTACAATTCAAAGGCCATGAAAATGTCCAAACTAAGGCATCCAAGGAACGATACCTTGATTCAAGAAGAGTTGATGGGTCCAGAACACCTCTGCCAGCTGGAGAGGCACATGGCGATGTCTACTAGCTTTCTCTCCTGGCTTCTTGTTTCGTGAAGCTTCCTGGGGACATTTTCCTTCTTCATCTCCAAAGGTCTCTGGCCATTTGGGCTCTGTTGGCACTGAAGCTTTTTCCAAAATAGGAAGGGCTCCAGTAAGCAATCCCATCTTGGGTGGAGACACATCTCTATGGAAACCGTCTAATCAAGTTACCACCCACAATTGGGTGGGTCATATCTCCTTGAAAATAATAAAAAAAGATCCCACCGAGCAATACTGAATAAGGATTAAAGGACATGGCTTTTCTGGAGTACATAATATCTTCAATCCAGCACACATCTTCCTTTATTTTTAGATTTCCTTTCATTGTATTGCAGTGTATGCTGGAAAAAAAATAGGTAGGCATAGAAGTCTAGATTCAAAATAACTTTTATTCATAACTTCGAAAGCCTGTGACATGGTTTGCCAGCATTTAGAACTGATGTTAAAAAGCCTGGTGCCAAAGGGAGTTTTGTTTTATTTTTCCTTCAGAGCAGCTTTTAGGATTTTTTCTTCATCACCAGAATTCAGAATCTAACAAATAATTGCTGTTTCTGTAGCTTTTAATGTTTCCTTCTTTTTAGGCCCTCAAATGAACTTCTTCTTCCTTTGAGGTTTGATTCCGTCTTCAGCTCTTCTAATGTCTGTTTTGTTGGGTTTTTTTTTTTCTTACTGGAACCCCTATTATTAGATGTTTGACCTCCCCTTAAATTATCCTCCAAGAAAACTTTCCTGGTTTTATCTTTCAATATGGAAGACTCCTCAGTCCCTGTTACTAGTTTAACCATTTCTATTTGATTGTTTAGTTCTTTTGTTCTAGAAATTATAATTTTAAATTTTCCAGAATATTTTCTTAGTTTTATATTTCTCCTTATTCATCAGAGTCTATTCTTAAATTATTGAAACATGCTCATTAACCTCCTTAAGGATGCTAATTAGACTTTTTAAATGTGGGTTTTGTTTGGTTTGGTTTCAGTTTTGTTTTTTCCTACCTCATCTCATTTTCTCTGAGAGTAGTTGTACTATTTTTCTTTGTTTGGGTGCTGTTGTTTTACTGCAAGTATCTGATCATTCTTGGCTGCATTTAAATATTTGTGTGTTTGTTTTATGGGTGTGAAACTGCTTTATTTATATATCATTCACATACCATAAAAGTCACCCATTTAAAGTATATAGTTCATGGTTTTTAGTAAATGCACCAAATTTTCCAACATCACAACAATCTAATTTTTAAAAATTTTTATTGTAACATTTTTAATTATTGCAGAAGCTGTCTTCTGTAACAGTCTTTGAAAAAATGTCTGTTCAACTCTTTTGTTGATTGAATTCCTTACATATTCTTAACGCTAAACCCTTATAAGTAATGAGGTTTCCAAATACTTTCTCCCATTCTGTAGGCTGTCATTTTACTTTCATGATAAAGTCATTTGATCTACCGATTTTTAAAAAAATTTCGACAAGGTCCATTGTCTATTCTTTTTTCATTGCCTATGCTTTGATTATGAAGTGTAAGAAACTACTGTCTAGCACAAGGTCCTGAAGATGTTTCCTTATGTTATCGTCTACAAGTTTTATAGTTTAGGTTCTTATATTTAGGTCTTTGGTCCTTTTTGAGGTGGTCTTTGAATTTGGTGTGAGGTTGGGATCCATCCACCTTCATTCTTTTGCATATGGACATCCAGTTTTCCTAGGCCCATTTGTTGAAGAGTCTCTTCTTTTCCAATTGAGTGGACATGGCATCCTTCTTGAAATCACCTGGATATCGATTGACAGTTTATTTCTCAGCTCTCAATTCAATTTCATTGGTCTATATGTGTGTCCTTGCACCAGCACATGCTGTTTTCATTAATGTATATGTTTAAAACCGGGAAATGTGAACCATCGTTCTTTTTCAGGATGGCTTCAGCTGTTTGGAGGCCCCTTGCCCTTTCATATAAGTTTGAGGATTTGCATTTTCATATCTCCTTTTTTCTTTATTCAGCACTTGTCCAGTTCTGCATGCCTTCAGTGGAATTAAAGGAGTTTTCATAAAGATGACTCTGCCAGTCTTTGATAGATTTTGTGGAGGAATGGCATCCTGTAATGTCTTATGCCACCATTTTGCTTGTCTGGAAGTTTGAGACTTCCAAAATCTCGTTTTAGACCACTTCCTTACCCTAAAAAGAAAACCCCGTGTCCATTAGCAGTCACTACATGTTATCCCTGCCCAGTCCAAAGCCCTCAACAAACACTAATCTAGTTTCTGTCTCTATGTATTTGCATTTTCTAGGCCTTTCATATAAATGGTATTATACAATATGGGTCTTCTGTGACTGACTTCTTTCACTTAGCGCAGTGTTTTCAAGGTTCATCCATATTGTAGCATGAATCAGTATTTCATTTCTTTTATGGCCAAATAATCCATTGTATGAATATATCACATTTTTCTATGTTTGTATGGACAGACACTGGGAAATGAACCCGGGTCTCAGGTATGGCAGGTGAGAACTCTGCCACTGTGCCACCGTTGCCCACCCTGGATATATCACTTTTTGGTGGATATTTTGGGTGTTTTCATTTTTTTGCTATTATTGATGATGCTACTATCAACATTCATGTAGAAGTTTTTGAGTGCATGTATGTTTTCATTTCTCTTGGGTTTATATATACCTAGGAATGGAATTGCTGGGTCACATGATAATACTTTTTAATCCTTTGAGGAACTTCCAGACTGTTTTCCATAGTGGCTGAATCATTTTATATTCTCACTAACAATGAACAAGTGTTCCTATTTCTCTGTGTCTTCATGAACACTTGCTTTTTTTTTTTTCATTTTTAAAATAATAGCCTTGGTAGTAAGTGTAAAGTGGGATTATATTGTAGTTTTGATTTGCATTTCACTAATTACTAATGATGTTGAGCATCTTTTAACGTGCCATTTCTGTATCTTCCTTTAAGAATGTTTATTTGGATCATTTTTAAAATTTATTTGCATCTTTATTGTTGATTGTAAGCATGCTTTAAATATTCTGAATACTAGACCCTTCCCAGATACATGATTTATAACAATTTTCTCCCATTGTCTGGGTTGGCTTTTCACTTACTTAATGGCATTCTTTGAAGTACGAAAGCTTTTTATTTTGATGAAGTCCAATTAATTTGCATTTTTCTTTTGTCACGTGCTTTTTGGTGTATGTCTAAGAAACCCCCTTAAATGAAAGATTTGACTAACTAATACATGTTACTAATACATTTACCAAATGGGAAGGCTGGCATAGAGCTCTGCATAACAGGGTGAGGTGTGTCCACAGGTAGCCTTTGCTTTGGAGTCCTTTAAGGTGGCTGTTCTAGTTTGCTAATTGCCAGAATGTGATATACCAGAAACAAAATGCCTTTTAAAGGGGGGGGGGGATTTATTAAGATGCTAGTTTACAGTTCTAAGCCCACAAAAATGTCCAAATTAAAGCAAGGCTATAGCAATGTCCAGTCTAAGGCATCCAGTAAAAGATACTTGGTTCAAGAAGGCCAATGATGACCACAGTTTCTCTCTGAACTGGAAAGGCACATGGTGAACATGGCGACGTCTGCTAGCTTTCTCTCCAGGCTTCTTGTTTCATGAAGCTCTCCCAGGGGCGCTTTCCTTTTTCATCTCCAAAGGTCCCTGGTTGCATTGGCTCTTGTGGTTGTCATGGCTCAGCTGCTCTCTCCAAAGTGTTTCCTCTTTCAAAGGATTCCAGTAAACTAATCAAGACCTACCTGAAATGGGTGGAGTCTCATCTCCATCTAATCAAAGGTTAATACCTACAACTGGGTAAGCCACAACTCTGTAGAGGAAATCTAATCAAGTTTCTAGCCTGCAGTGCTGAATAGGGATTAAAAGAACCAGCTGCCTCCACATGATGCATCAGAATTAAAATATGACTTTTCTAGGGTACATAATACTTTCAAACTGGCACAGTGGTCATGGAAAAAAGATGTATTTCACCCTTAGATAAAACTGTTTTCCCTTTTTCTTCGGGAGTTCTGGAGTCACCCAGGCACTGCTTGACTTCTTTGTATTGTTCAATTGCCTATGCTAGAAGCCCTCCAAATATGGATAATTTTGTTTGCCAAATAAGCTTTAACAAAGAGTCCAACCATCACCTGCCAGCCATTGTGTTTGGAGGTCCGGCTTCTGGTCGACCTCCGTCAGTGGTCAGTGCCCTGATGACAGCTCCTGCCCCACGCTGCTTTTTACATTTGTGAACTCTGAGCATAGGGGTTGTCCAAGGCTTCACTGAGAGAAGAAGGATTTGCCTTGTTTCAGGCAGAGACTCCTCTGCTTTGATTTCTCATTAATCTGGATTCTACCTGCAACTCTCTTCCACACGTTTCTCAAGATTTCTGATCTATTGACATCTTCTTTACTAGTATGGATTTCTCCCTTTCTAACATATTTTCAGTGTCTTGGACCATAGTTTTGACTGGAAGGAAATGCAGTGCTCTGTACACTGCCTGCCGACCTGATCTGGAAGCCTTGAAAGAGTTCTTTGTCTTGGTTTGTTAATAATACCTGCCCCTCATCTAGCTCACTGCACTTACTGAAATTATTTGTGAGACAGTTTAAACATATCAGGTATCACAGAATTTTGCAAAATAGCATATTCTCACTTTAACCCAGTTGTATTTCATGCAAGACAATGGCTGAGATTATGGGAGGAATTATTTACTGTATAACTTTAACAGTGAAATTCTCCACTTGCATGGGTATCTGTGATGATATACTGGGAACCTGCATTTAGAAATGGATACTGGCTTCTAGAACATGGGTTTTTCTTTATCCATCATTTAAAAGTAGAGGTCAAAACAAAGCAGATCTCTCCCATTCTCTGGACTCTTGGCTTTTTCCTAAAACTGACGTGTTGCTAATCTTTAAACAATACCCGAGGGAAATGATTTTCCAGCACCCTTGATACATTTGGCAATAGGCCATCATAAAACACATACTCTTAACTGTTTTGTGCTCTTTCTTGCAAAGGACTGTCAGCAAAATGAATAATTTAAGACTAAAGTGGCCCAAAAAAGAAGAAAATCATTTCTTAATTCTAAAATATCCTTCTTAGTAACGTTTTTTTTTTTCTCTGAGGTAGGCTGTAGCATTTTCCACGTGTTGTTACTTTTCCCAAATTTTGTAAGTGCTAATAAAAGGTGGGAAAGTAGAATTTGTATAAATACCGTTCTATTTTAAAAGCCAGGTAATCAAAAAAACTAATATCCTAGAGTCCGATTTCTTAATTTTGATGGGAAATTGGTCATATAACTTCTATGACAGATATTTCTTTAAAGAAGTTTTTCTATTGTATAATATAACATATATACAAAGCAACGATAGAAAAAAGCAATAGGTTTCAAAATACTCTTCAATAAGTAGCTACAGAACAGATCCCAGAGTTTGTCATGGGCTACTATACCATCATCTCAGATTTTTCCTTCTAGCTGCTCCAGAACATTGGAGGCTAGAAGGAATAAATATATTTTTTTATCATTACAATTGACTTTTCTTTTTTGTGAAAAATAACATATTATACCAAAAAAGTAATAAATTTCGAAGCACAGTACAACCGTTAGTTGTAGGAAAGATTTCAGAGTTTGGTATGGATTACAATTCCACAATGTTAGGTTTTTACTTCTAGCTGTTCTTAGATACTGGAGACTAAAAGAAATATCAATATAATGATTCAGCAGTCATACTCGTTTAATTCTACCTTCTCTGTATAACTCCATCATCACCTTTGATCTTTCTGTCCCACTCTTTAGGGGTATTTGGGCTATGCCCATTCTAACTTTTTCAGGTTCGAAGGGGCTATCAATAATATGGGGTAGGGAGATGGAACTAGCAGATGTTCTGGAGAGGCTGGGCCCTCTAGGTTTCAGGACTTATCTGGTCCAGGAACCCATTTGGAGGCTGTAGGTTTCTGGACAGTTACTCTAGTGAATGGAACCTTTGTGGAATCTTATATATTGTCCTAGGTGTTCTTTAGGGTTGACTGGAATGGTTTTGGTTGGCAGGTTGTGATAGGTAGCAAGGTCTACCTGAAGTTTGTGAAAGAACAACCTCCAGAGACTCTCAACTCTGTTTGAACTCTCTCAGTCACTGACACCTTATTTTTTACACTTCTATTTGCCCTTTTGGCCAGGATGGCATTGTTGATCCCACAGTGCCAGGGCCAGATTCATCCCTGGGGATCATCTCCCACGCTGCCAGGAAGACTTCACCTCTGGATGTATAACAGAGGTCTTTTTAATTGTCAGAGAAAGCCTGATCTTTCACAGAGCCCTTTAGCTGTGAAATACCTAGCCTATCCTCTAGGTATTTTCATGCCCCTTCTTATATTTTGTGGTCAAAGCTAAAATAGCTTCGATTTTATATGTATTGTCCAGTAAAGATTATAGATAGTTCTAAAAATTGTAAAACCCCTTAAGTAAAAATATCATTAGTATAGGCTGGGAAATAATTCTGGCAGATTATGCTGTGAAATACTTACTGTATTTTTGCTCTGATAATTTAAACACGTACTCTATATGCCAAGCAATTTATATATCATCGCATTTAATTCTCACAAAATTCTATTAATTGATATTATTGCCCATGTTAATCAATGCGTCCAGATTCACAATTGCCAGTGAGAGGTAGAGGCAGGACTGTTTTTTTTTTTTGCTGTTGTTCTCATTTCTCTCCAGTAGTTTTAGAGAGAAACCGGTTGGTATGTTGTAGTTATGCCAGCTTTTATTTGTCCAAACTAGTATAGGATGCAGACCGAGGGCAGGAGCAGGGGGTGAGAGGGGTGTGCATTCGAAGCCCCCAATAATGTTCATACTGCAGTATAGTGATAATATACTGTAATACAGATAGTGATTAGATGTCTTTCCCACTAGACCTTTTTTTTTTTTTTGGTATGGATCAGATTTTTTAAATATTTTTTTATTGTGAAATAATAACGTATATTACAAAAAAGCAATAAAGTAGTTATAGATCAGATTTCAGAGTTTCGTATGGGTTACAGTTCCACTATTTTAGGTTTTTCCTTCTAGCTGCTCTAAGACATGAGACTAAAAGAAATATCAATATAACGATTCAGCAGTCATACTCATTTGTTAAATCCCATCTTCTCTGTTATAACTCCTTCTCCTTTGATCCTTCTCCCACTTTTTAGGAGTATTTGGGCCATGTCCATTCTAGTTTTTTCCTGTTGGAAAGGGCTGGTGATAATATGGGAGAAAGGGGTGGAACTAGTTGATGCCCTGGAGAGACTGGCCCCTTGGGATTTCAGGACTTATCTTGTCTAGGAACCCGTCTGGAGGTTGTAGGTTTCTGGAAGGTAATCATAGTGTATGAAACTGTTGCTGAATCTCAGATAGAGCCCTAGGTGATCTTTAGGGGTGACAGGAATGGTTTTGGTAGGGGTTTGGAAAACTGTGGTAAAGAGTATTATCTAGCTGAGTAGCCTCTTGACTCTATTGAACTCTCTCAGCCACTGATAACCTTATTTTGTTACATTTCTTTCCCTCCTTTTTAACAGAGTTATTGTAGCCAACTTATTTCAACTGCAAGGGATAGCAAGTCATTCAAATGAGTAGAGGGAGGGTTTTAATCTAGGCCTACCTCTGAAGTCTGTGGCCTAAATGACCAACCTATACTGCTCCCCAATTGAGTGTGGCAGGTGTCCATATAAATTGCCTTGAGCTCCTATTTATATCCCTAGTGATGTCATATTTTTAAAAAATCACAATATAATACTTGGGGTTGTTTGAAGGAACCATGTATTTAGCTGTTTCTGTCTGGTTTTGATGCAAGATATAATTTCCCAAAATAGTTGTGGTTTATTTAACCACAGCTTCATTTGTCCCAGGTTTATAGCTTTGATGGACACTTCTCTGATGTAAAATAGGGAGCAGGCCCCATCAGCACCCTCAGGGCTGGGGGGCTAACCCACACTAATTCAGTGTGTCAGCTTTTCAGCTACTGGTTGTGCTTCACAATATGCTAAAAGTCTCACCCCGCCCCCCTCCCACTCGATTTTTTTTTCAGGGAAACGTGAATGTGGTTCTCCTGGGGGACACGTTGGTGTCCTCATTGTAGAAAATGACGTGAGTCTCCTTGCTGCAGCCCTGCGGATTCAGGTTTGTATGACACAACTGGTTGAATATTTTCAAGTTTGGAGCTTGGCTTAAAAGTTCTTCACATATCATGGGTGCTTTTCTGTTTCCCGGGCACAGTGTTAAAAACTTCACACACACACATACATACATTTAATTTTCGTAACAGTCCTGTAAGGACCATGGTGAAGCTCATTGGACATATGAGGAAACTGAGGCTTAGCACTTAGGATTAGTCCCTCACCTGTGGTCACACAGATATGGGGCAGGGACGTAGAACTCAGCAACTTAAAACCACAATAAACATTTATTTTCTGACAGTTTTTGTGGGTCAGAAATTTGGGAGCCACTTAACTGGATGGCTTTGGCTCAGGATCTCTCAAACATGTGTCATCAAGCTGTTGGCTGGGGCTGTACCATCTGATGGCTTGACCGGGGATGGAAGAGCTGCTTCCCGGACGGCTTCCTCATGTGGCTGTTGGCACACAGTGTTCAATTCCTCTTTGGCTGTTGGCGGGAGGCTCAGTTCCTTATCCTGCAATCCTCTCTGTAGGGCTGCTCACAGTGTGGCCTCTTACGTGGCCCCCAGAATGAGCGAACCAAGAGAGAGGGCAAGAGGGAGCCCACAGTGTTTTAGGACCTACACCACCACTTCCTTTTTTCCTGTTTGTTAGAAGTGAGTCACTAGGGCAGGCAACAGTGGCCGTCTCTCGCCTGCCATGCCGGAGACCCAAGTTCGATTCCTGATGCCTGCCCATGTTAAAAAAAAAAAAAACAAAACGGAGCGCAAGGAGATGCGGCGCGGAGACCGACAGGGAGCTAGCGGCCACCTCAGTCCCCTTCCCCTCCCCTGGCTGAGCTCTCCCCGAAGCCGGACCGGAACTATGTGATCCCAGAAGTTCCGGTGCCATTGCTGTGTGGGATAAACAGTAATGGCGGAGGCTGCAGCTCCCGGAACAACAGCCACAACATCAGGAGCGGGAGCGGCAGTGGTGGCAGCAGCCTCCCCCATCCCTATCCCCACAGCCACCTCCCCGTCCCTGGGGGCGGGAGGAGGGGGAGGCGGCAGCGACGGTAGTAGCGGCGGCTGGACTAAACAGGTCACCTGCAGGTATTTTATGCATGGGGTTTGTAAGGAAGGAGATAACTGTCGCTACTCACATGACCTCTCTGACAGTCCATATGGTGTAGTTTGCAAGTATTTTCAGTGAGGGTACTGTATTTACGGAGACCACTGCAGATATGAACATAGCAAGCCATTGAAATAGGAAGAAGCAACTGCTGCAGATGTAACTGCAAAGTCATCCCTTGCTGCTTCCTCAAGTCTGTCACCGGTAGTCAGACCTCTTGTTGAAATGAGCGGGGGTGAAGCTGAGTCAAGAAATTCAAACTTTGCAACCATAGGAGCAGGAACAGAAGACTGGGTGAATGCCATTGAGTTTGTTCCTGGGCAACCCTACTGTCGCCGTACTGCCCCTTCCTGCACTGAAGCACCCCCACAGGGCTCAGTGACCAAGGAAGAATCAGAGAAAGAGCAAACCGCTGTGGAAACAAAGAAGCAGCTTTGCCCCTATGCTGCAGTGGGAGAGTGCCGATATGGGGAGAACTGTGTGTATCTCCATGGAGATTCATGTGATATGTGTGGGCTGCAGGTCCTACATCCAATGGATGCTGCCCAGAGATCCCAACATATAAAATCTTGCATTGCGGCCCTTGAGAAGGACATGGAGCTCTCATTTGCTGTCCAGCGCAGTAAAGACATGGTTTGTGGAATCTGCATGGAGGTTGTCTTTGAGAAAGCCAACCCCAGTGAGCGCCGCTTTGGAATTCTCTCCAACTGCAACCACACCTACTGTCTCAAGTGTATTCGCAAGTGGAGGAGCACTAAGCAATTTGAGAGCAAGATCATAAAGTCCTGCCCAGAATGCCGGATCACATCTAACTTTGTCATTCCAAGTGAGTACTGGGTGGAGGAGAAAGAAGAGAAGCAGAAACTCATTCAGAAATACAAGAAGGCAATGAGCAACAAGGCGTGCAGGTATTTTGATGAAGGACGTGGGAGCTGTCCATTTGGAGGGAACTGTTTTTACAAGCATGCATACCCTGATGGCCGTAGAGAGGAGCCACAGAGACAGAAAGTGGGAACATCAAGCAGATACCGGGCCCAATGAAGGAACCACTTCTGGGAGCTCATTGAGGAAAGAGAGAATCCCTTTAACAGCGATGAAGAGGTGGTCACCTTTGAGCTGGGCGAGATGTTTCTTATGCTGCAGGTGGGGACGACGATCTGACAGACTCTGAAGATGAATGGGACTTGTTTCATGATGAGCTGGAAGATTTTTATGACTTGGATCTATAGCAACTTTCAGTGGATTATGAACTGGTCTGCTGAGCCTCAGACAGTAGTTATTACCTGTGGTGGTGTGGCAGTGCCTGTGTTTCTCTCCTAGGCAGGCCTATCAATTCCAGGTGCTGTTGTAATAATTTTTACCCAGGGTCTGTCTTCTCAATCCCTCACCTTTCCCCAAGGAGTGTGTTGTTTTCTCTGTTTAAAAAGTTACAAAAAATAAATCTTAAAGTTAGTTTTTTTGTAATATGAATTTAACTGTCAGACAGTTAGTGTAGGTTTATTGCGCCATCTGTTTTCAACCGGATTCACACAGTTCTAGGATAGTATTAATGGACTTTCCACACACATTTTGAGGACCCCAGGTTCAAAAAAAGCATTGGTTGTGCTTTGGGGTCTGAAAATAGGGGTGATGAGTGAAGGGAACTGAACTGGCAAGTAGACTTCGGCTACAGACTTCAGAAGTGGATATTTAAGGTTCCTGGTGAAATCTGCATATTTGTGTTTTTATATCTGTTCCATACCCTGTAATCCCCACCACATGCACTTGTTCTGTGGTTTTGGTCTCTTGTTTAATTGCACATGTGTAATACTACTGGGTAACCAGAACCAGGTGCGAATGTGTTGAGATTTTTACTGTGTTTAGCATGATAGGAAAATTGTGAAAGAACAGATTAAAAGATACAGTGGCATAAAATAAATGCTAAATTGAAAATTAACACCAAGGGCTGATAGACTTGGCATGTGTGAGCCTGAGTGTGTGATAAGCTTTTCATCCCTACATAGATGCCGTATTCTTAGCCTTAGTAGGAAACTTGGTTTAGTGATTTCAGCATAGTGTGGAAGATAGATCTTAAAGGACAAAGCAGTTGACTGATATTGGTGGTAGTTAATATAGCAGTGCTAGCTTGTTCTGTCTTTATAAATATAGAAATGGGGTTAGCCATAGAGGTTTAAACTTCCTGGTTATCCCATATATTAACACAAGTTGGGTCTCGGATACACAGTTGTATTTAATGTTTTCTAATCTCCTAGCCTTTCCAGTCCAGGCACTTTTTGAAAAATCTTTGTCCTCGTTTGAGGGGTTTGGTCAGGTTTTGTGTTTGTTTTTGTGGGTATTTTCCTCTTTCCTTCTCTGAGCTTTGCAGGAGACAGATGTGATTCAAAACTATGTTTCTAAGGTGTTCATTGTAGTGGAGTCATTGATTTGCAATAATCAGTTATACTTTTCCACTCATGGGAGAGGGGGTGGTCATCTACTAGACAAGCTGAAGTTAAGTCTTTAGAAGAATTCTTTAATTGGAAATTTTAGCTTTGCATTTTGTTGCTCTATTTCCTGAAAATAGCTTGGAGATACTCCTGATTTATCCATCTACTGCTTTGATTCCTTGGATCCCACTCATTCTTTCACCCTAAGAGAAAACAAGTAATTGTTGCAGAGGTCTCTGTATTTTGCAGCTGCCCTTTTGTAAGAAGCACTTTTCCCAAATAAAACAATAAAAAAAAAAAAAAAAAAAAAAAAAAAATGAAGAAGAAGTGAGTCGCTAAGTCTAGCGAACGTTCAAGGAGAGGAAATTCGGCTCACCTCTTGAGTAATAGGACTTTTGGGACATGTATTCGGTCACCACCAACAGCCCCCACGGCTTAAGCTGAGCATTCTGTGGCATTGGAGCAGGGAGGAGTAGGGACTGCTGGCAGTGAATTTATTAGCAGTATCGAAACCTGAACCTCTAAGCCTATCACAATAGAATCAAACAGAAGCAATTCTTAGCTCATTTCTTTCTCACTGCTTCAAAATGGGAGGTAGTGCTTTTCTGTAAGGATTATATGCTACATTGTCAACTAAAGCTGAATTTTACTTTATTTACTTGATAACTTACATACAAATATAAGATATAACTATGTATGTATCAGTATTTAATCATTCAGTTTGCTTGTTCTTTTATAACTGTAGAAGGACTGTACTTGCACATTTTGGGGGCTGGCTTTCAAGCCGACCATTCATGCAAAATCATACTTCCGGATTTTTCTTTTCTAATTGAGATGATGAACCCAGTCAGTATAATTGTATCTGTCCATGTGTGTGATGTTTTTAGTGTACACTTAAATGATGTTAATAGTCCATCTATGCCACATTTTCCTTAAAAGAATAAAACAACCTACAAATCATTCCATGTGGATAAAATTACTCCTGATAGTCACTTGGATTATTGTTGCAACTTTATCATCCTTTTCATGATATAACATGCATTTTCATCACTTAAGACCCACCCTGTTGGCCTTCACTTTTATGACATCACTTTTCCTTCCTCTCCGTGTGAAAGAACGTGGTCAGCAGTGGGAGGAGGTGGCTTCGCGAACAGCAGCCCACACGGTGGAGACTTCACTGCCTGAAGCTTCAGCCTCTCTCCCCAGTACCCAGGTATCACTCACGGTTTGTTTATCCTGATGGCAGCTCACTAAAGTGCCTTAGGGTATCCAGAGATATCCAATTGGGGGTGGCTGGTGGGGGGGTGAGTGGCAACACCAAGACATTACGGTTTCAGTGCTAGATAATTTTCCTTAATTGAATGGGCTTACCTTTTCCTTTCGTAAGTGTTCCAAGATGGGATGGTAATGAATGCATTTATTACATTTCCTCAAGTCTATATATGTTTTTCCTTTCTGATATGAGGCTGCATATGCTAATTGATGATGTATTCCGTATGAAAGGCAGTGTTTCTTCTTCTGTAAAGTAATGGTATCTTGACAAGTAGTGTCTTTGACCAGAAAAATGGTATCCTTGGCAAGTCACACAGTCTTTGAAATATGCTTTTCAGTATTAGAAATGACCACGACGCCTGCCGCCTTGGCCTTCAGGACTGTGCAGGCTTCTGCTCCGTGGGGAAATGACCGCTGGAAGCCAGCATCCTTCCTGGTGACCGTAGTTCCGCTTTCTTCAGAACACAGTCACGTGCCTGAGTATCCCCATGTGACTCAGCCCACATGAGAATGCTGAGTGCCGAGTAGATGAAATCACCAGTAATTGGTTGACTTCTCACGATAACAATTTGCTTTTAGAATTGACCTCAGTTTTCTTGGGCAGTCAGCTGAGTAAAGTCCTCTGGGCTATGTTTTTGCCCCTGAAATAGACTAAACATCTTAAGACACATTCTGTGTTCATTAATACATAGATTCCAATGAAGGATGTCATTCTTTGTAAGATATCCCTGTGGGTTATACTATCTGTTCCATAAAATACCTTATTTTTTTACTTATTTATGTTGTAATTTTTAAACTAAATTCTATTGGGAGGGCTAAAAGAATTGACTGTGCCAAATTCAATTGTGTATCAAGTCTTTGTATAAATTGAAATAAATTCTACTTGGGGGGAAATGTGCTGTAATTGTTTAACAAAATTGGACCTCTAGAGCCACTGGGGAAAGAAAGGCAGGCTGAGTAGTTTATAAATCACCAAAAAAATCAAAATGATATCACCATGACTCTTTTAGCTAGTGAAGAGAAAATCTTGGGGATTTTCCAAGTTTGGGAGAGAATAAGAGGTAAAAAAAAAAAAAAAAAAAAAAAAACCAAAAAACAAGAGAAAAAAGGAATAGCCAGAAGGGCAAAAAAGTAAGTAAGAGCATAGAAATTAAAACAAAAGAACTAGAAAGGAATGTGCTAAGAGGGGCTGGGCGAAGGGGCTTATCTGCTTTGAAGCCCCCAGCCCCCACCCTGCATGGGCAGGATTGCCCTCCCACTTGGTTCCTCCAGTGCCCTCAGAGAAGTCCCAACGGGAGGGAGATTCCCTCTGGCCAACCCCCATGGTGTCATGGAGGGTAGTCACGGGTGAGAGTAGATTTATCAGCAGTAGGAACTTGGACAAATCATAGGAGAGAGCCAGCTGCCTACAAGGAGAGGGTCTGCACCTCCCCAGCATCCAGGGCCAGCAGGGAACCCACAAGAGGCACCCTCTGCCACCTGCCAGGCCACACTCAGCACCCAGTTCAGCCTCACTGCTGGGGAACTGCGTTCAGTCTCAATGTCCAACAGATGGTCAGACAGAAGACAGGTGGCCTGAGCCTCCAAGAAAAGTGATCACTGACCACGTGAGCTGTCTCAGAAGACTTCAGCATCCCCAAGACTGGTTTTCCTAATACCCTGTCAGATAAATAGCAGTGCTCTCAATTTACCAGTAAAACAGAATAAATTATGTGTCCAGGGACACGCTGAAGTTGCTGTATTTCCTGTGTCGGAAAATTGATCTTTGGCCACTAGATCGTTTTACCAGGAGTTATGTAATTAATGAAGTATTTTGGACTTGAAATAGGAAAGAGGGTAAGTATGGTCCCAGATAAAACAAAATAGTCCCTCCACATTTTTGAGTGGCCTGGAGACCCATGCATCTGGCCCAGGAGGGAGCATTATGTAACATCCTCATCCTTCTGTTTGAGTTTCGGAGCACAGCAGCGACAACCACATAGGGCAGCTGGCTCTGTGTTGGTTTTTTTTTTTTTTTTTTTTTTTTGCATGGGCAGACACCAGGAATCGAACCCGGGTTTTCAGCATGGCAGGCAGGAACGCTGCCTGCCGAGCCACCGTGGCCCACCTTGTGTTGGGTTTTTGTGTGCAGGAGGGCTCCGGGTATACTGGAACTCAGGGGTCTTTCCCTGTAGCACAGCATGATCCTCATACCTGGGCCTGTGCCATCACGAATTTGTAGGATCCTTGAGAGTCTCTCAAGGTTGCTTTTCTGAAGAAATGCACCCTTTCCTCGTGCGCGCTAATTGCTAACAGTTGTGCTGATTACTGCTTGGGAGCGGGACTGCAAGCCCGTGGCACTCATTTGTTGGCGCAGCATCTGGTTATTTTTCCTTTCCAGCAGTGACCACCTAAGCTGAGAAGACTTGCCATTTTTGTGTTTTCCCCCCAGTGACCTTGAGATTTCCCGAGGACAGACTCCAAAAGCCGTGGATGTCCTTGCCAAGGAGATAGGATTGCTTGCAGATGAGATTGAAATCTACGGCAAAAACAAAGCCAAAGTACGTTTGTCCCTGCTAGAAAGGTTAAAGGATCAAGCGGATGGAAAATACATCTTAGTTGCTGGGTAAGACTACTCTGAAAATCAACGGTACGAAAGAATCATGTTTATAAAACGCTCTGCTCAATTTATGGCTATCACCACATCCCTCAAATCCATCCTGTTCTCAAATTGGACATCACTTTGTCCATTTCTCATGCTATTCCCTCACTGGACAAGAGGTAAGTTTTCCTTTTCAGTGCAAAACCAATTAGTGTCCTCCACAAAATATAAAATATAGCATGTTGCTAATCCAGTATTTTTTTTTAAGTTTTTGATTGTTAAATATAACATATATACAATGAAAAGGAAAAAAATAATGATTTTCAAAGTATATTTCAATAAGTAGATACACAATAGATTTCAGAGTTTATGAGTTATCATTCCAGTATTTCTAATACTTTTCTTTTTGTTTCTCACATTGTATTGTAATCACCACTGTGCCCTGTTTTGGCTCTTTCATGATAAAAATCATAGTAAGAATTGAAAGTGCACTATTTTTTTTGAACCAGGTTCACAGTTTTGGGAAAAGGAATGATTGCTTTATTTTCTTTTGAAAAACAAAATATATATTCTCTAGTTGAAAAGATGATATAAAACAAGGGATTTCAAATATTTTTCAGTATAACCCGAGGGAATCTCAAGAGACTATATAAATTCCTCTGTGGTCTTGAAATTTCATTGTGAGGGGCCAAAACCCATTTGTTAGAGGAAGACATTTCTTATAACTGGATATTACTTATTGTTAACTTACTATTTTACATATTTGTTAATAGAAGTGATTTATTTCTCTATTTCTTCTGGTTATAAATAGAATACAAACTCAGTGTAAAAATATTTTTAAAATATAGAAAATATAAACCACAAAGTAAGACATCCAAAATCCCCTCACCCAAAGAAGTGACTATTGGCATTTTAAAAACTGCCACAGGCTTGCATAAATGAGATCCTATTAAACCTGCTCACTGTAAGCCGCTTAACTGTTCAACAGTGTGGTATACCTAATTCCATGGTCATGCATGTAGCTGTCTGTTATCATTTTTCATGACTCCAGAACATTCCATTGCTCATTCTTGAATGCCTGGGGATGGTGGGGGATGGATACTGGGGAGGAGGTCATAGGAATGCCTGGGCAGGAGGTGGATCCCAAACACCACACCTGCCGGGCACCACAAGCCCCACTGGAGTGTCTTGGATGCCTGTAGGACAGCATGTTCTTTGTTCTGCACTCGGCAGCTGTGGTTTTAAGACAGTTGGACTTGGCTGCAGCTCCTCAGCTGTCTGTGGCTTTACCTTCTTCTTCAGTCTTCCAGGCCTCCTATAGTCAGACCCCCCCGTTCCTTTCCTAAGCGAGACCCTCGAGCCTGACCTGACATCCTGTGGGAAAGCTCTGTGCTCAGGAGCTGTGGCGGCCCTACCTGCCAGCTCCCCGGGTCCTCATTCGTGGAAGGGCCCCGTGAACTGGGACAAGAGCAGTGTTTGTACCTGTGTTCTGAGAACCAAATGTGGAGCATCCAATCTAGTCAGCATTGCTGATTTCTGATGGAAGCAAACTTCATGCAAGTTTGCTTACAGTAAATAAACAAATCCTTGAACATTAAGATATTAATAAAATGCAGCATCTTAATTATACATATGCTTCCCTCTTCCTAAGCCACAGGTCCTGTAGGTGGGTTTATTGATTCTCTCACCTGTATGATGGAGATGGACTTAAGGAAGTCTGAGAAGCGAGTGCTCTCGGTTTACAAAGAAGAATCGAGTGGCAATTTTCCTTGAGTGGCTATAATTTACTGCATTTTGAGTTCATGCAATTGGCAGTAAAAACACAAATCTAGAAACATGGCCCTGCCCCTAGCTAGGACTACAGATTGACACTTCTGAAATGAAAGCTTTGATGATACTGTCACCAGGTTCCTGGCTTGAAGCCATCGTGTCCAGGCTTCTGGCAAAGATGTCAGCCAGCCTGGTTAGTGAGGGTCAAGAGCAAGCATGGGCCACGCAGCGCCTCTGCTGGCGGCAGTGTGCAACTGCATTAAGAAAGCACACTGGGCTAGAGAAGTGGCAGTCAGACTCAAAATTCTCAACTGCAGAGCAGATCCGGAGAGCTAAGGTCATCTTCTGAAAGTGTGCAGATTCCCTTAATTAATAAGACTTGTGTTCTTTCAACTGTATTGAAAAAGGAAGCTCTGAAGGGTTAAACTCTGAGATACAGATGAATCTTTAGCAAAGTTAAAGATGTTTAGAAAATAGATTCCACATTGCGTTCTATAAGGGAAGAATAATCATAACAAATTTATTTTTTTGGTGTGTTAACTGCCTTCAGTTTCTAATTCTTTGATAGGTAGAGACTTGATCGGTTTAGAAGACAGACAGTTGTTTTACTAATAATCTATAGTGCAAAGTCAATTTGAAATAAAAATCATTACCTGGAATTGTTAAAAATGTTTATATTTCCTTTCCAGGATTTTATTTCTGCGGCTATCCTTTTTACATATTTGAGATCATACCATAAGCACCATTTTGGGTCCTGCCTTTTTTCTCTGAACACTATAACATGTCACTTTTCCCATGCTTTAGAAGAATTCAAGTACCCAAGCCATGTTTCAGTAAACCTAAATAACAATACATTTGCTATTGAACATTTCAATTTATGTATTAATATGATTTAAATATATTGAGTGAGAACAAAATATAAAACAATGGGATTAGAAAAATGTCTTCTGATATCAATAATCCAAATGCAGAACAGAATCATACACAAGCAGTGAACCCTATGTTAAACCGTGGATTATAGTTACTAGTACAATTATAAAAATGCACTTTCATCAGTGGTAACAAATGTCCCACACTCCTGCAAGGTGTTAATGATTGGAGAGTAAATGGGGATATGAGGCCAACTTGAAGGGACTCCCACTGGCCAAAGTTGTGACCATTTGCACATCATACAGAATTACCAAGTAATTAATGAAGCATATTGGAAATAAAACATTAATCTTTTTAAACTGCCACTCTCCAGGCATTATGGTTCTTATTCAGTCAGAATCATCTGTGTTTCATCAGCTACACATCTCATGATATTTACACCTACACATCACTTTATTTGCTTTGCCTGACAAAATCACAAGTATTGGGAATTGTTCAGGGAAATGTGCCAAAAGAATCTTAGGGGCTCGAAGTTTTACATATTTTCCCAGTTACACTAATGAAAAGGAATTTTGTTTGAGAAGGCAGCTCAGAGTGCAGCTGCATTGGAATGAGCACACACGGAATGAGTCTCTATTGGACCTTTTCTCATTTCTATGCAGAAGTTTCTAGAATTTCTCTGAATTGCCTGGACAGATTTTCTAAAAAAGAAACCTAAACTGGTCTGTTAATAGGTGAAATTTCCAAAAAAAAAAAAAGATTAAATTTCCCATTAAAAGAGAAAAGTAAAATTCCATTCATTTTGTTTTTTCATATGAGTGCCAAATACCTTATTTGAGCCTTTTTTTTTTTTTAATAATGTTTCAAGCCATTATTTTGGCCTGGTGTAAAAATAACCATTTAAGACATTTCCACAATTTTCCCTTTCTGTCTTGTCTAAGTATTTAAATATCTGTGAGTCTGTATTTGTGCTACTCATAGAACACATCAAATGTACTTAGAAAAAAACACTACTGCCGGGGCTTTTATGTTTAGTAAAGTGTGATGGACACACAACCAACTGGACTATAAAGGATAATGTTAGGTAATAAAAGGCTTAAAAAGAAAACCTTCCAGATCAAGAAGATGTCTATTGATGAATGATATATTTTCAACTCTTTCCTAAAGAAAGGTTTTGGTATGAGGATTTGGGCCAAGTGGATATAACTCTTCATTCTTTCAGGCAATGCATTTTAAGAATGCCATAGAGACTTTTCCAGATAGGCTTACTTTTTTTTTTTTTTTACATGGGCAGGCGCTGGGTATCGAACCCGGGTCCTTGGGCTTGGCAGGCAGGCATTCTTACCTGCTGAGCCACTGTGGCCCGCCCTAAATAAATCCCCCCTTTTTTTTTACATGAGCAGGCACCAGGAATCAAACCTGGGTCCTCGGGCATGGCAGGCAAGCATTCTTACCTGCTGAGTCACCATGGCCCTCATTTTGTTTTCACTTAGTAGTTTCTCAGTGCTCCCCAAGCAAACACAATATAGATGCTGTAATATCCCATTAATTCAAATCAGGACTGGAGCGCTTTCTAATATGTAGTTAGGATTTGAGTATCTTACAATATATTTTAATATGTACAAAAATATTGAAAGTAGGTCTTTTATGTCCAACTTTTTTTTTAAACATGTGAGTGGTTTATCTTTAGAAACCTTTATATTTCTGTAAACTACTTCTTTTGATATATTTCAAGGCAATTTGCATTTTTAGGCCTATCGATAAGATTTTCAGAATCTGGCCTTCATAATTCCATTCCTTTTACTCTCTTTGACTTAAAAAAAAAGGTCATTTTATTTTACTTTATTTGACATTGTTACAATATTTTATTTGCATAATATTTCAATATTGGAATATTACAAAAGTAAATCCACATTTAGGCTTTAAATGGTGAAAAATTACAGATATGTTTTTTTATTCTGGTTATTTAAAAATTCTTCAGTGTTCCTTTTTTAATATTAACCATTGAAACCATATTTTAGTATTTTAATTATACTATTTACCCCCCGACTAGATCCTAATGATTGACTTAAAAATAAACAAGCCCAGGGTTGTAAGCCTAGGTTAGCCTTAACTGGTAGTTTTCTTCTCCACTTCATGCTGACAGAGCGTATGGTTTGGGTTTGGTTAGAGCCATGGCTAATGGCAATTATAGTGTTAAACAAGATTCTGGATTTGGGGAACAGTTCAAAGTTTTCCAGTTCTTTTTGTATTGGGGCTTTTGCGTAAATGGTAAACTCCTTTTAGATTATGTTCAAATTGTCAGAGTGCTTCGATAAAATTTTGCTGTAGTTTGCAATAAGTAACATTTGTCTTAGAGGAGTCATTTCGTTGTCAACCATTTCTTGCTCTACTGCACAGAGCAGGTGTTAGGGATGCAAGGAGAGGGGGCCCAGTTATCCGCTTCAGCAAGCTGAGAGGGTGTGGAAGGAGAGACAGATGTCAAAAAGCTTATTGCAATACCGTGTGGTGAGTTATCACATAGAAAAGTAATAAGTTCAGTGGGATGTGAGGGAGGGAGCAAATATATCTGCTTGGGGATGCAAATGAAGGTAATAAAAACCAATCACAGTTCCGTGTCCATAAGTTTATAAGCCCTTTCGAAAAAGAAATTAGGTTAACGGGATGCTCTTTCTTTTCTGAGCCAATGTGATAATTTAAAATCTGAGCTAAGGATACTGGGAGAAAGTGAAACCAAATTTTGATATCAAATGCAGTAACGAAGTGAGATTAAATTTTTATTGTCACTCTCCTTTTATTGCTCCAGTAAATACTTCCTACTTTGTGATTTCCCTGAATTGTATTACTTGGCAGAAAGCGAAGCAGTGCTGTGTTTCTAATCAGGAATTGGATGGTGAGCTGAAGTTTTGAAGAGGTCATCTCTGGGTGGGACTCCTTTTGGCTCTCCCCAGCAGCTGTGCTAGCATATCCTTGGGAATGAAATGGAATCCTTCATGTGACACAGTTTAAGTAAACTACTTATCCTTTGCCAACAATAAAGATTTCACAAATGTGAAGGCATCAGCAGAGAACTTAAACTACACCGTGTTTGATGCTCTTTGTGCCCTTGATTGGTTGTCGTAAGACTCTGATACCTGTAGCTTTTTAACTGTGGTCATTCAGTGTTGGGTCTAAGAGAATAGAAAATTGACTCCAAATAGGGCATAAACACCTTTATATAACTTTTGAGTCTTCTTGTCATTCCCACTATAATTTGCTATTCAGGCAGAGGCAGAGGGGACTATTAAACAATCATCCTGTGGCTTAAAAGGTTTGAGATTTATTTATCCAAGCAGTGTACAGATTGGCTCACTGACCAGTAAGGATCTTGGTGGCCAGCCACCCCCTGGCTGCCAAACCTAGTGGACGCTTTTCTGTCCTTGACTGTTTCAAGCCTTGCAGTCTTTGCCTTCACCTTCCCGGGCATTCTTACCCAATTCTCAGGCATTGCATTACTTGTTATAGATATTTCCATCCATGGAAATAAGTTACTGAAGTCAGACGACTTGCCTGAGTTGGACTCCCGCTCTACCACTTCCTAGTTATGTGACCCTGGGCAAGTTACTTCTACACTCTGCCTCTCAGCCTCTTCATCTATCAGATGGAGGTGACAATAATTAGCACCATAAATAGAAAGCACAGTGCCCAGCATGATTACTACCCCTATGCACCCTTATATTTATGTGGCTGACTTATTCATTTGGCAGGTCTCGGCTTAGATGGAACTTCTTCCAGGAAGCCTTCCACGATGTCCCAGATCTAGTTTGGTTCCCTTTCCTGTGCTCTCATAAATCAGTGTAATTGGTATTTTCCCTCTGCCCTAGTGTTCATCACATCTGTTGCAATTGTGTATTTATTATTCCTCATCTCCCATCAGCTGTAAGTTCTGGGAGGGCAGAAGTGGAATCTAGCTTGACCGTCATTACAATAATGGCCCCCAGGATCCTGCACAGTGAATATTTGCTGAGTGAATGATGGACTGCCCTGCTAGTGGTGGTCTGTGATAGCTGGGGATGATGATCTCTCTCATTACTTCTCTGTGGATGCATCACTAGATTTGCAGGTCAGAAAACTCTGTTATCACTTTCGTTGTGGTTGAGTGTCCTAGACAACCTGGGTCACATCATCTGACTCATAGAAGACCGAATTACAAGCCTGAAAATTATTATTTCAAGTTTATGGCAAGTCTTACTTGGAACTGCAATAGGTTCCCATCCTTTATTTCATACTCTCATGCTCTAGATGCTTCTGTAGTGTGTTGCAGCCTATAGCCAGCTCCTCCAGGCCAATGGTTATCTCCTTAGCGTGCTGAGGGCTCTGGGTGAATCCTTTGGAAATATTTGACAGGCTGTTTTATTGGAAAGGGATTGGGCTGCATGTCTACACTCCAGCAGATAGGAAACTCCAGGAATGCAGACTGTCTCTTCTTTAGAACAAAGAACTTTCAAACTATAAAAGTCATTAGAAAAAAAAAAAAAGTCATTAGGAAATGATTGGACCACCCTGATGCCAATGAGCTCTTCTCACTTTTGGTGTCAAATGCTGGCCATGGCAAGCATGGACAAGGGCTGTTATGTAGGAGATGGTTGAGGGTTGGCTTGAGGATCCCTTCTCACCTGATGAAGCTGGCCAAGCATCTCTCCCTCATGGACCGTCAAGCTTGGCCCCGTTCCCACATCGCACCCACAATTGCTGGCTCTGGAAGAAAGAACCTCAGATAACCCATCAGTAAGAAACGGCATCAGCTTAATCATTTAAGCCACTTTGATTGCTTTTTCTGTACCAGTTCTTGAAATTGATAGTTATTGGTACCGTGGTCCCGGATGGTCTCTTGACCAAGATGTGTCTCTCAACTTTAGCTTGAGGATGACCTTGGCAAGGTGGGTAGACCAAAATGGTCCAAGAAAATTCACTTACTGTGTTGCGTTTGGAATGGTATGTGCTCTACCAACATCATCTGCTTCGGTTTTAGTAGGTACGGTTCATTTTGTATGGCTTTTCTGGGACGTGTCACTAACGTGGCGCTTTCTTTTGACCCTCAGGATCACGCCCACGCCGCTCGGGGAAGGGAAGAGCACCGTGACTGTGGGTCTGGTGCAGGCCCTGACCGCGCACCTCAACCTCAACTCCTTCGCCTGTCTGCGGCAGCCTTCGCAGGGACCCACCTTCGGGGTTAAAGGTACTGGCTAGTCCATTTTCCAGAGCAAAATTTTGGGGGAGAAAAGCTTAAAGAAAACCTGTCGCCCTCAGATGTAGCATCAAAGCTCTTTAGGGGAATTGGAGCATTTCCTCCCTACACACACAAACACACACACACACACACACACACACGTGTGCACGTGCAGGCACACACACAGCTCCTGCATGCTCATCCTCCCAGCAGGAGTAGAAGCAGGAGGCTGCAGAGCAGTAGAAGAGGAGACCCCCAAGGTGGCCTGTGCCCCTGACCCCTGAGAAGGCTGCCCATGCTCTCCGACATAGCTCCCTCCTTAGCAGGGGCTTCCTGCTTCATCGCTGCTTTCTTTGCCAGCAGGTTTGAATTCTGCCATTCCTGCTGGTGCTTTCTTCTTGCAGCCACGCTAAAGGTCCGGCCCCCTAGCCAGAGCCCATTAAGTCTGGTCGTGAGTCCTCCGAGCTGCCTCTGGGCCCCGGGGAGCGCCCTGGAGACTTGCTGAACACAAAAACTTCTGTTGTAATTCTTCCTTGGCTCTGTCCAGGACCTTCTTCTTCCTGGTTTAATTATTATGAACTCCTTCTTTTGCTCAGTTTTCAATAATAGCGTTTATGGCTGCAATTCCCATATGTTCTTTGCACTTCCTGGTTTTGACAGTATTACACTTATATTACCATTCTAAATATTAATCACTCCTCCCTCATTAAGTCCTGATAACTCACAGAAGGTCATCCATCATGGAGAGGGAGGGGCCTCCCTCTGTACTTGGAGTAAGAACCTGAGGCTTTATTCTTTTTTTTGTCTTGTTTTATTTTTTAATGCAGTTGTATTGAGATGTGTTCACGCACCATAGAAACCACCCAAAATGACCGGTCACTGGCTCCCAGTATCATCACATAGCTGTTCTTTCATCCCCATGATCAATTTTACAATATTTTTATTACTCCAGGAAAGAAATAAAAATAGCACAGAAAACCCAAATCTTCCCATACCCTTATTCCCACCCCTCATTTATTGACCCCTAGTATTGGTGTGGTACACTTGTTCCTGTTGATGACAGAATATTAAAACATTAGTTTCCTGAAGTTTGCAATAGGAACACTGTTTCCCATACACCCTTATACTACTAACTGCTTGTAATAGTGTTGTACATTTGTTCTAGTTCATGAAAGAGTTTTTCTAATATTTATACTGTCTATCACAGTCATCGTCCACCACAAGAGTCACTATGTTATACATTCCCATATCTTCTCATTTTCCTTCTGGTGACATACATGACTCCAAAACGTCCCCTTTCTGCCACATTCACACATGATTCAGTGCTGTTAGTTATTCTCACAATAACATGCTACTGTCACCACTATTCATTTCCAAACAGTGAAGTTCAACCTAGTTAAACATTCTGCGCATATTAAATAACCACTCCCCACTGAGGCTTTATTCCTAGCCAGATCTCATACTTCCGTGTGACCTTCAGCCAGCTGCAACCTCTCTGAGCCACGTCTATAAAAATGAGGCTTAGAAGACCAGCCTCACTGGTGGTCGTGAGGACCAAATGAGAGAGCCGATATAAAAACTGGGTAAACTAAAATGTATGTGTTTGGAAGGTATCATTATTGTATTAGGAAAGTCAAGTCTTTCCTACAACAACTTTGATATTTTAAAGTATAGACATTATGACATAGCTGACATAGGATTCTCTAAAATAGACTGAAGTTTCTGTCAGACCACCTTTTTGATATGATATGATCACATCATAGATATTATGCAATTTTAGCATTAATCATTATGGTTACATGATATTAAAGGCATATGCAGTTTAGCCAAAGCATGGCCCCAGGTATCTAATAATAAATTAATAAAATAATCTCATACCCTGATATATGTTTTGTAGTGCTGATACAAAAATACAAGGTAAAAATAACATAGGTCCGGCTGCCTAGACAGAACCCATCAGGTCTGGTCGTGAGTCCTCCGAGCTGCCTCTGGGCCCCTGGGAGCACCCTGGAGACTTGCTGAGCACAAAAACTTCTGTTGTAATTCTTCCTTGGCTCTGTCCAGGACCTTCTTCCTGGTTTAATTATTATGAAATCCTTCTTTTGCTTATTTTTAATAAGCAAATGTTATTTTTACCTTGTATTTTATTTTAACTTTTTAAAAATTTTATAATATGATATACATACAACGCAAAGAAAGAAAAAGGCAATAGTTTTCAAAGCACTCTTTGCAAGTAGTTATAGGACAGATCCCAGAGTTTTTCATGGCTACCATACCATCATCTCAGATTTTTTCTTCTAGCTGCTCCAGAATGTGGGAGGCTAGAAGGAATAAGTATTTTTTTTATCATCACAATCAACTTTATTTTCTTTTTTGTGAAAAATAGCGTGTATACAAAAAAGCAATAGCTTTCAAAGCACATCACAACAATTAGTTTTAGAACAGATTTCAGAGTTTGGTATGGGTTACAATTCCACAGTTTTAGGTTTTTACACTGCTCTAAGATACCAGAGACTAAAAGAAATATCAATGTAATGACTCAGCACCCATACTCATTTGTTAAACCCGACCTTCTCTGTGTAACTCCACCATCACCTTTGATCTTTCTCCCACTCTTTAGGGGTGTTGGGCTTTGCCCATTCTAACTTCGTCACGTTGGAAGGGGCTGTTGATGGTATGAGGTAGGGTTTACCTTGTCCTTAAACACAGAAACAGCCGTCCTTAAATCGCAGAGCTGGACGTAGTGTGCACAGTGCTGTCTTTCCCTCTGCTTGGTGTCGGCGGAACAGTTGTGCTTCTCGCTGCCTGCTGTCGCTTCGTGCTGGGTGTGTGCGCCTCCCCGTGGGGCTGGGGAGCCATGTCCCCAGGCCCTCCTGCCCTTGTCCTGGTGACTCATTTCACACGCTGCCTGCTCTGTTGTCTAGGAGGAGCCGCGGGTGGTGGATACGCCCAGGTCATCCCCATGGAGGAGGTAAGACCGGAAGCGCTGTGTGTCTACAGCTGCTTTTCTCTCCCCACCCTTTGTGCCACAGGCCTTTAGCCGCAATCCCTACATCCAGAAGGCTATGAGAACCAAAAACATTTACACAACTTGTTTGCTGGAAAACCTGATATTTCCTATTAGGAGCTACTGATGCATTCTGTTTATGCCCCGTGGTGCGAGTATTCCTATGTTTTGCCGCAGATATGTCATTTTGGATTATGTGTGCCGACCTAGACCCTGCTGAGGGTGTTCATAAGTACATTATGTGTACATCACACTCTGAATCCCAGGAATTCTGAATCCCAAAACCAATCGGGGTGAGGGTCCTAGATAAGAGGATATGGACTTGTGTGTCCACCTCCCATCTCTTATAGTGTGAAATTCAGTACACTTGCACTCTAAACTCTGAATGGAGACTCCAAAATAAAGGATTTCCATAGAAAGATGGGTACACAGAGCTGCAGGTGTCGCGTCTCATTTCCGCAGGAGCTCCTTGGGCACCTCCTCTGTCGCTGTCCCACCCGCCTTATCTGACCAGCACCCAGCCCTCATCAGCCCTGGGCTGTTAACCCTCTTAGCTTGGGTTCTAAAGCCCATACACGGGCAGGTCACTGTCCCACGTGATCTATCCCAAAAGTGACCCCTTCCTCAACAGCGTGGCATGGAAATTCGTCCCAGCTACTGCCACCCCTCTCTCCATCCCCACCACTCAGTCCTCCACATGCTTCTCTCTTTCTACCATGTCATGCTCCTCACAAACTCCTGCCCTGGATGCTCTTGATTTCAAGCCTTGTCACATGTCTGGAATGCTCTTGCTTTTCCATCCTCATTACCCAGTTCTTCTGTACATTCTGTTGCACCCCAAACCCCTAGCACCCTGTGTTTACGTCAGTCTATGTTAGTCGGCCGCGGTGAGTAAAGAGGTTACAGGTCCTGGCACACAGTAGGTACTCACTAATAAATAGTTGTTGACATTGTGGAAGGAAATGGACAGCTGTTTTGCCTATGGACACCTGATTCAGGAAAGCTAACTGCAGGGAAGCTAAATAAAGTCCTTACAGAAAAAAATAGCCCCAAGCCTCATAACTGAAGGGGGATGCATAACATTCACAGGGCAGACCCTGGGCTAGGAAACCAGTTGGAGAGGGGTCCAAGGCTCAGAGCAGGGGTAATCGGTCCACGACTTAGCCAGCACTCCTTGAGAGGTTACTGGCATCCTGCTCAGACTGTGGTGAGCTATCTTATGATCCTTGAGAGGCTTGAATATGTGCAGGCACTATGTTCCTGGAGGACAATGACTCTGCAACTTCTGTACCTCTGGATCCCAGCTCTTAGCTCAGTGCCTGACGCTCTGCAGGCACTTTGAGTGCCACAGCCAGACGGTGCATCCGGGCAGACATGCACATAGTCATATGAAAACATATTAGAGTACATTCCAGATGGAATGAAGGATTGAAAGTGACTAAGAGCCGGCCGTGCAAAGAATGAAGGAAATGTTCCATGCAGGAAAAGGGCTTAGATTATTAAGGGACTGGAAGACTCCACCAGTGTGGCTTGAGCCCAGGGAGCCAGAGAGAGAGCAGAGATGTAAGCAGGGCCAGATCGTTCCAGCTGCTGCATTTTATGATCAAGAGCCTGGATTTTACTTGAAGCATCACCGTCAGGTTGTGCAGGGATCTTGACGGGGGAGTAACAAGGCACAAACTGGATTTCCTAAAGAGTGCTCTGGCTCTTGTGTGGAGAACAGATGCAGCAGCCCAGAGTGGATGGTAGGAGTCTAGGAAGGAGATTGAAGCAGCTGCCCAGGGAAAAGATGGTGGTCAGTTGGCTTAGTGAGGATAAAAAAAAAAAAAAAAAGATGGCAGACTTAAGACTTGTGTGCTGATGGGTTGACTAAAATGTGGAGGTGAGAGGAGGGGCGGACTCAAGGATGATGCCCAGGGGTTGAATGACTCAACAGGATCATTTGTGGAAGTGGAGGACCAGAGAGTGATGGGTTTGTGGTTTGAGCTGTGATCTGTGAGGTCACGGTCAGAAGAAGAGTGCTGTTTGGAGCCTGTGAGATATTCAAGTAGATATCAAGGTGATGGCATGGAAAAAACTGGCATCCTATTGTAAAGTGGGCAGAGGGTTCCACACAAGCATCGGGGAAGAAATATTAGCTAGCCAGTGAAGGTTCACCGCCCCTAATAAATCTACATTAGGACCACCATCAGTGACCATGTTACCTGTCGAATTGTCAGAGCAGGATTTTTAAACCTGGCAAAAGAAACTGAAATACGCTGTTACACAGGAAGTGTACGTTGATAAAACTTTTTTGGAGGGGAGTTAGAAATATGGATCAAGTGCCTGAAAAACCCTTTAGTCCAAATAAATTCATTTTTAGTTTATCCAAAAAAGTGATTGTGTGCTCAAAGATTTAATTTTAAAGCTGTTTATTTCCGTATAGTTTATGACATTAAACAATTGGGGGGAAAGCAAAAATGTCTAAAAATAGGACACGAAGTCTTAAAAAATATTTTGAATTTTTCAAAACTATTTTGAAGTATATTTAATGATGTAAAAATGCTAGAAATATAACTAGCCATGGTATAAAATATTAGGGAAGGTGTAATCCCAATTTTTAAAATTATGAATACAGTTTATAAAATATATATTCAAATGGAATTTTTCATATTTTCTCCAGTGAACATTTATAAGTGATAAAATACAATTATAACAGATAAATATAAAGATTTAAGCTCTCAAGAAATTAAAGAAATGCAACTTAAAACACCAGTTTTCATCTATTAAATTAACTTATCTTTTCAATCGAAAGGTACTTTTTCTGAGGTACCTGCTCTGCAAGTGTTTTGCAGGTGATGCTTCACCCTTTCAAAAGGCAATTTGATGATATTAACTGAGACACTTTAGCCAAGTGTAAAATACACTTTCCAAGTATATTCTCCAACCATACTCTTGGAAATATATGATAAGCACCTAATTAAAAAGAAAATAAAAAAACTATTTTTTTAACTCTAGGCTTCTTTACAAGTTTAAAACACAGATGAAATTGGATACATCTTCCCAATTATACATCCATTATATACTGTAATGGTATACAAACAAGATTATAAGTGAATAAATTTTTTTGAAAGATTGTAGCAAATTACAAGAATGTCGTTACTCTATCATGTAAGCTTTTGAAGTTAGAAGGAAAGTAGTAGAATTAATAGCACTGTGAGGGTGATGTATTTTTTCATTTCTCATACTTTGTGCAGTGCTCTATGGTATTCAATTGTTATTGTTTATTTTATGCTCTGCCTCACTCCAAAATATATTTGAAATGACTCTATTTTTGAAACAATAAAAAATGCATAAAAGTAAAGGAAATAAAATACGGAAAACAAATTTTGTCAGTCATTAGGTCCTTGAGAACGTTTTATTCTGTAACCCACGAGTGGAATACTGAGAGGAGAGCTGCTCCGGAGAGTTCTGTCTTGTCAAGTGGAAGAACTTGACATTGGTGTTCTGCTTTAAACTCTAGTGGACTCAGTTCGTTATAAGGATATGTAATTAGCATAATGCTTTATTTACCCAGAGCAATCTTCAGATACTGCTTGAAATACTGTTGAAGCACTGTTTGAAAACAGTAGAAAGACGTTTTCATTTCATTTCCAGTTCAACCTCCACCTGACTGGCGATATACACGCCATCACTGCTGCCAACAACTTGTTGGCAGCTGCAATCGACACGAGGATCCTGCATGAAGGCACACAAACAGATAAGGTGGGAACGATTCCATGTGAGCCCCTTTGGGCATTTATCCTGGGGTTCCTGTATTCTTAAGAAGTTCGTGGAAATGCCTCTGAAATCTGTGAACACTGAAATTTTATTCAAAATGTTGTAGTTGTATATGATCCTACTTTTTAGGGAGTGAAGGCCCGTACTTTGAGCAGATTCTCAAATAGGTTTATGGGCCCTGCCAAATTCTTGGGAGAATGCTCTTAGTTGAATTTTTTTTTTTTGCTGCTTCTGAGGCTGTCTTTTGATATTTCTATAGGCTTCTGTAAATTGTGAGTTTGCTTATCTTAAGAAAAGTTTTCTGCAGGTTTTATTTAAGGCAAATATCTTAGGTCGTAGACCCACATCTTTCTCAAGCTCCCAGAAGATAGAGGAGTTTTTGGAACAAACAACATATTTGACTGTGTCTCTATGCAGGTTGCAGGAGACATTTGTAGGACAGAATTCCTAGCTCTGTCCTAGAAGCAGACACCTGAGTATTTTTTTGCATCTGCACTTAAAAATACCTTTCCAAAAGTGAAGGCTTAAAATATGCTGCTTGCTTTAAAGGTAAGCCAGGCAAAAGTAGCAGCAGTGCCATCTGCACTCATACTGCTACTTTTGAGCCCTGGATTCAAGATTCATGCAGCAGTAATAGCCAACAATGCAGTTCTCCATTTTTTTGATGAAATCTTTTCAGAAGATTCTAGCTATTAGTTGAATTTTTTAAGCCCTGTATTCTTTGCAGTTTGAGTTTTGAAGGCAGACCAGATCTCTTCATTCTGTTGAAGGCCTGGTCTCTGGTCTGCACTAAGGGGAAGGGACAGTTCACTTTTCAAGACGAACACCACCTGCAGCAATCCTAGAGGTACTGTTAAAGAGGTCAGACCCCCTCATTGGTCGGCAGGTGCATATGGTTCAAGAGGTAGCTTACCCACCTAATGGGGACAGGTGCTAATTCTTCATGGACACAGGCTGCAGATAAAAATGGTACTTCCTGACATGTGGTACAACAGGGTCCTGATGTTCATTAATTAAATTCATTCCCTGGTGAGTTTTTTGAAGCAGAATCCAGGCGCATATTAATTTGATTGTGGTCAGGGTCTAGATCGAGAAATATATTTATGCACCATTTTTGCAACGTACACTGTTTCAGATCTAGTGAGATACATTAATATGACAATTTAAAGTCTCCATTGTTGATATTAGTCCAAGAATTTTAATATGGTTTGTAATCTAAAGAGTCTGATAGTAAATGTAATAAACTTTGTTATGTCCTGGTAATTGTCCAAGTTGATGGTTGGTCCATTTGTGGGTATTGATTTTTCCTCTCCTAGGCGCTGTACAGTCGGCTGGTTCCATTAGTGAATGGTGCCCGGGAATTCTCAGAAATTCAGCTTGCTCGACTAAGAGTAAGTTTATAGTTACTTGACATGATTTTGGTTTTCAGATATTCTTTGGGGTTTGAGGCTTTAAAGAGACAGAAAAAAGAAAATATCCAAAAAACACATCACAAAGATTGTCAAAGCCAGAAATTCTGAACTTGACATGATTTTGGTTTTCAGATATTCTTTGGGGTTTGAGGCTTTAAAGAGACAGAAAAATACAGCAGAGAGAGCAGACTTAGACAGGTTAGACCTGGCGACTACACCAGAGCGCTGTGTGGACAAAACCACTTCCTCACTGGGGCTCAGTTTCTGCAGCAGTAAAGTGTGTGTATGTGGGGGGGGAAGCTGCTGATCTGTAAGCACCTCTGACAACTAAACTTTTAGAGTTTTCATGAGTTCTTCTCCTGTAGACACAAGTATTTTTATGAACTACATTTAAAATATAGGAAATAAGGCAACCTTTGAAAATTCATCAGTCTCAATTTTTGTTGCAGCAAGATAGAAGTTTTTTCTTATGAACATGATTTTATTCTTATCCATGTTAGGGTTTTCTAATCCTATTTGCTGCATATGCCCTGCTAACCACGTTGATTTATTTCCCCTAGTTCTGTTTAGAGACTGAAAAATAATCCTTCGCGGTATACTCTTCCAGCACTGGTTAGTATTAGTGGTGTTGATGGGTTGGCTTCAACAACAAGCATTTATTTTCTCATAGCTTCAGAATCTAGAAATCCAGAATGAAGGTACTAGCAAGGCTGTGCTTTCCCCCAGGGTCTGTAAGCATTCTGGTACCTGACTTGCCACCATTTTTTGTGATATCAGGATACCTATGGTCTCCTCCCATGTTCCTCTGGCATCTGGCTATTTATAAGCCACACACCCCCATAATAGGGATCTTAAACGTTCCTGTTCACAAACAAGGCCATACTTTAAGGATTACACAGCTTCAAAGGGCCCTATCGTAAATGGAGTCCCATCCCATCCCCAGGAAGGGGATTAAGAATAAGCACATGTCCTTTGTTGGGGGAAGTAATTCAATCTACCAAAACCCCCTTGTTTCTTGACATAAAACAAAAATCAGTTGATTGGGAATACCGTGCAGTCTGCTGTTCTTGGCAGCTGTGACGTAGTCTCTACTTTCCAGATTCTTATACTCCTTCATTTAAAAAAAGCTTTCTTAGAAAGCATCCTTTACGGAAGTAGATGCTTTAAAAGTTTTAGCTTTTTCTGTCTCACTGAATTAGCCACAACTTGTTTTGAAAAAACAGACTTGGTCTTGCTTGAATTGTTGGTATTTGTGTCTGGGACAGGAAGGAGCGAACAGAGAAGCACTGATTTCGTGGACTGCATTGCACTCTTCCCAGGCATGGCATAGGCACGAGGGCAGCCCTCAGAAGCCCGGGGCCATGGGCAGAGGCGGGCGGCAGCGAGCTGTGTACCAACAACTAGCCACATTTTCACATCCATTTCTTTTAACATTTCACTAGAGAAGTTGTAGGTGAATGAACAATCATGTATGAAATACAGGATTCCCAAACTCAGCCCCACCACCCACACTTTGATCGATGTGGAAAATTCTCTACAACTGTTAACAAGTTTTTCTGTAATTTTACTTTTTTTAAACAGTAGGTACACTTGTTACAACTGATGAAGGATTATCAAAGTAGTACTAAAAATTATTGTCCATAGTAATTTATATAGAGGTATTTTTTCCCTGTATTCCCAACCTGTATTTTCTTTTCATGCATGTCTTTGTTTTTTTTTTTACTCGTCTACCCATACACTGGATCAAGGGGGTGTCAGCCCCAAGGTTTTTTTGTTTCATGTTTGTTTTTTTTTGCATGGACAGGCACTGGGAATCGAACCCTGGTCTCTGGCATGGCAGGCGAGCGCTCTGCCACTGCGCCACCATCGTACCGCCCAGCCCCAAGATTTTTGCAATCACATGGTCACACGATGAAAGCTATATAGTTAATACCGATTTATGTTTTTAAGCTTGTCTCAAAATTTTCAACATCTTCCACTTGTCGGAGACGTTTGGATTTAGACATTTCTTTATAGAAGTAGACCAAACCTACAATTTAATCAAAGAATTTCTGTTTAGTATTTTTGTTTGTTTGCCTCCACCCCAAGAAGAGGAGAGAAGATGAGAGAGTAATATAACTGGGAGCCAAACTAATAGGACCTGGCGACTGGCTCGTGGGAGGCCTAAAACAGGGAAAGAATCAAGAATCATTCTTAATTTTTTTTTTTCTATAATTCTCAAATTTTTGACGTGGGCAGTTAATTATTACCAAGATACTCCCTGGATGCAGGGATTCAAAGAATGGAACAGGGAAAGATGGTCAATTCAGTTTTAGATATAAAGGGCTCAGGTGCCTGTGGGGTGTCTTAAGTACAGCTAATTTTGTTCTCAGATCATGTGAAACTGTGGGATAAACCTGCTCATCCGTAGAGAGGGTTTAGGGCAGGGGGTCCCACACTCTGCTGAACTCTGGAAATACTTGGGGCTCTTTAAAAACTCAGTTTCATTTATTTTTTATTTTTTTTTTTACTAGTCAAGTGAAGCAGTGGGAGTGGAGCAGTTTCATTTTTTAAGGCTTCGTTAGTCATGGAGAAAACAAAACAAAATAAGTAATCTTGATTATATCATGCTCTCTTTTTTTCTAAAACTTGTTACCTTTTTTCCTTTCAATCTCTAGAAACTGGGAATAAATAAGACTGACCCAAGCGCACTGACAGAAGAGGAGATAAGCCAGTTTGCCCGGCTCAACATCGATCCCTCCACTATCACGTGGCAGAGAGGTAGGTGAGGGGGCCTCGGCCGTGGGGGTCTCTCCGATGGTATGGATGGGACATGTTCGGGCTAAAGCTCTGGGGAGGTTCCATTGAGAATATTTATCCTAATTTCATAAATGCATAGCTGTATCTCTTCCCATTTATTCCCCAAGCCCACCATTTCTTTCTCTCATCCTTGCTTCCTATTTAGGAGGAAAAGCCATATCGCTTCCTGTCTTAAGGCCAACAACTGGTTCCCTTCTACCCTCACCTCCAGGGAAAATATCTTTATCCCTCCAACCTCCTCGTCCCCATCTTCGTTTGCCTTTTGTCTCTGTATTTAAAAAAAAAAAAGTCATTGTGCCTCTCTTTGTCCTGCTGCCTCCTCTATCCACCACCCTATTTCTTTCCTTTTACTTCCACACTGCTGGCTCTCGGTAGTTCTCTGGTTCGTACCTTCAGAGTCCATTGTGTGCTTCTACCCACGTATTAGACAATTCTTCCAATATCCTTGTAGCACTTCAAATGCATCTCCAAGGCCCCCTCCTCTTCCTCACTGCCTCGAGGCTGTGCTGCCCTCCCCTCTCTCCCCCTGCCCTCTCCAGCTGTACATCTTGGCTCGCTAAAGGGTGGTACAGTGGAGAAGGGCCAAACTTGGAATGAGGCTGAGCGAACATCTGTGTCCTGACACTTCTACCTGACCTTCAGCTAATGTCTTACTTTGCCAGGTCTGCTTGACAAATTCCACACAATAGGTGGGCTTAAACAATGGATTATTTATTGGCTCATGGTTTCAGAGGCTAGAAATCCCAAATCAAGATACTGGCAAATCTTGCTCTCTCCCGAAATCGGTAGCATTCTGGTGCTGGGGGCAGCAATCCTTGGGGCTCCTTGGTTTGCATGTTTGCCTCCCGTCACCTGGCGGTGTCCTCTCCTTTCTACTTTGCTGTGACTTCTGGGTTCTCTTTGTAAGGCTCTCAGTAATCCAGATTAGGATGCAGCCTCATTCAGTTGGCCGCACCTTAACTAAACATAGCATCTTCCAGAAGTCCTATTTATAAATGGGTTCACACCCACAGGGATGCAGATTAAAATAAGGAACATGCTTTTGCTGGGGAACAGAATTCTGCCTACTAAGCCAATCAGGTGAAATGGGGACGGTGATCTGTACCTCAAGGGCTGTGATTGCAGTGGTTTGTGAAACCTCCAGGGGCTAGGTCAGTGTCAGACGGACTGTTCAGGTCCTTGCTGAACTGCTCTGCTCGGATCTGCCCCCTCCCCCCCTTTCCCCTTTGTACCCAACTTCAGAACGTTTTTATATCAGGTGCCTGATCTATTGCAGTTACCTTCTAATAGGTTTTCGGGCTCCCATTTCCAGCCCCCCCGGTTCAGGTGGTTCATATCAGTTTGGCTGTTGTCCTGTCGTCCCATGCTTAGACGCCTTCCTTGGCCCTTGCGTGGTGTGCTCTCCATCTGGGGGTCTCCCTTGGTCCCGTTCACCCCTACTCAGCCCTCTCTTCCCGTCTCACTGCCTGGGCTGGTCTTGCCCTTTTGGACACAGCTCAGGGAACGCCCCCCCCCCCTTCCCCCACTTCGTGAAGCTTCCCTTTCTGGGGTCCATTCTGTCAGTTCATGAAGAATTTAGTTTTTGACACAAACCACAGGTGGACAAAGATCAGAGGCCACCATTTGTTGGTTGTGCGAATAAACTGAACAAACTACTCACTCTGTGTCTTTATCTCTAAATTGTAGTAATAACTCAGCCTCCCTGTGGGAGGCCCCATTGAAAGGTGAGAGTTCTTTCCAGACCCTAAAGCGCCCTCCAAATGGTCATGAAATGTCAGTTTGATGGGTACCTTTGTCTCCCAGACAAAATTAAAATCTCCTTGGAAACTTTTTTTTTTTTCATTATGAAAGTGATAGCATTCTAGAGCCATATGGAAACATTGACAAAGAGTAAGAACCATTAAATCGCTATACTGAAAAAACAAACTAGTCAATAGTTTTTTGGGGCATCTGGGTTTTTCTCAGAGCTGTAATGATAGTTTAGGCATGTAGATTTTGTATCCTACATTCATTTGTGTCACAGGCGTTTTGCATTTTGTGACCCCGTTGTCATAATGTTTACTTTAAATGACTAGAATATTCCCCCATGGCTGAGCCACAGTTTGCCACGCCTCTGTTATTAAACAGACAACCTCACTTTTAATAACCGCCATGACCATCTTCAGCATTTTTGAAAATAGCCTACCTCTTTTTTCCTAACTTTTTAAAATAACTAGTGACATTCATTATTAAAACAGAAGTATGTCCCAAATTCAGGAGTTAGCGTTGTCGGCGTATTTGTGAGTTTGTGCTACCCTTCAAAACTTTACTTACTTGGGCGAAAGAAACATCATGCCAGTGGGCATTAAAGCATGTCTTAAACCCGGCGTGTGATTTTGCTGGCAGAGAAGTTCACTCACCTGGGCACTCTTCCCTGGCTGCTTTGGGCTCCTGCGAGGGGCCGGCAGAAGCAGATCAGTAGGTCATCCTGGATCTCAGGAGAGAGAGGAAAGTCCCGTGGCCTTGGTGCCCAGGACCTGGGGCAGCCTGATGTCTCCCTGAGCACGTGGAAAAGTCTGAAGTGTTCTGTGGCTGCAGAACGATTTGAATGGAAGTGACGACTTAAAGAAATTATTCCAGATAAGTACTAGAATTAGATTACTTCTCAGGGCCCTAAAGTAAAGAAAACTTTGCAGCTTTTGGCAAACCACGTGGGTCAGAAGAATTTGGAAAGACATTTGCTATTCCCATGAATTAAAATGAGAATTAGGACCCCCAATGAAGTGGACGGAGGACTTTTAATAGTTGGGTGTTTAGAAGGCAGTGTGGGTTTCCACCTGGACATCGTGTGACCCTTCTGGTGAGTTGGTGGTCAGGAAGGAGACACTCAGGACACATGGGGTTGGGAATCCCTACTTTGCTGCATCCTTCAATGCCACCCCCTTTTTCCCTGCCTGTGGGAGACATCTCACTGGTGGCCGTTATCCCATGCCTCATGCGCAAAACCAAGAGGCCTCATGCTCCTGGTTATGGGATGGAACCAAGAACCATAGACTATTCCAGAAACACTTAACATAAGCAGAAAAAAAAGAGAGACATTGTACTGCTTCCCTGTTGCACCTGGATGAGGCAGACATTTTACAGTGGGGCAGGGGCGGGAGGCCTGCCCCTCCAAGCCTCTGCACCCCGCAGGGTTCCTTGGGCGCCACTCCTCACCTTAGACCACAGCCCACCTACATGGGTCCTCAGCAAACTGGCATCGTTACTGCTTCCCAGCAACTGCCCTGCCAGCTTTTTTTAGGGGATCGGAACAGTGTCCTGTGGGGACAAATAGGGGGCCTGCCTCCGATGTGTAGTGTCTTATAGTGCTTCAGCCCTTAGATGGTCAGTACTGGTCATCTGATGAGCTTTTGGACCCACTCTGGATAGTCCTCAAGACACAATCAGCCCTTCAGTATTAGGGTGGAAAACAGACAGATGCCCCTTACACACACATGCACACACACATACACTCATTCACGCACACTCACACCCCACACGTTCTCAACGCACAAACTGTCACCTGTCCCACAGTTCTCTGCGCGGTCACCCACTCACACAGACACACACTGAGATACACGCACTCACACACACACCCTCTTTAGGTCGGAGACCAACATCTTGTCCATGTTTGTATCCCTGCCCAAATAGCACGGGGGCCTGGCACAGAATGGTCCCTTACTGCACATCACTGGAATGAAAAACCATTCTTATGTACCTTCAGCTCAAACTTCAGAGGTCAGAAATTATGTCATGCCTCGTTAACGCACAGTTACTCTCTGGTAAAATTTCTCACAGGTCAAAATTTAACCTTAACATCTCTTCTACATATCACTGATGCCTCTCACATCCCTTTACCTGGACATTGCACTGTGTGGCACCGGGGACCACCCAGCTCTCCCAGGGCATGCTACAGGTACAGGTGGGCTCTTGGTGCCACTGCTTGTAGTCAGTCTTGCCTACTTCTTTTTGCTTGTTTGTTTTCTCTTTGCTAAATGGAAAAAAGCTGAGTTTCCATGTTGACCTGAAATAAAGTTGATAAAAAGATAGCACTAATTTTGTGCCAAGATGGCAATGACAGAGAAGGGAATATCTTTACATTATGACTATGTACAATATGTCTTGGAAATAAAAGGAGTGGTTATAATAATAGTGAGTATCATTCCTTTCATTTTTGTATATACTCAGCATGTATCTCATCTTAAAGAAGGTTTATGATTTTGTGTAAGAGTGTGTGTGAGTGTAGAGTGTGGGTGTGTTTCAGTGTGTCTGGGTGTGTGAGGTGTGTGGAAGTGTTGCGTGTACAGGAGAAAGTCTGTATGAGAGCATGTTAGTGTGAGAGAGTGTGAGTTTTGAATGTGTGTTAGTGTGTATGAGTGTGTGGGAAGGAGAGTTGTGTATGTGCGGGTGGGAGTTTCGTGTGAGAAAGTATGTACGAGTGTATGTTTGAGAGTGTGTTGGTGTGAGTGTGTATGAGCGTTTTGAGTGTGTGTGTGAGGGCATAGGAGAGTGTTTATGTGTGTGAGAGAGAACATTTTACCTGCAGAAAAAGGCACAGGCTTCAGCTGAGCTGGGGAGCGGGGAAGGTGGGCAGGTTTGCTGGTGCTGCATGGGGGAAAGGGGAGAAGAGCTTTCACTCAGCAGATGATAGCTCCCGATACATAATTCCTCTCACCATTTTTGTCAGTGCCATAGCGTATATTTAGTAAGTGGCATCTAGAATGTCTGTGAACAGTCATGAAAGGTATTCCTGAAGGTTGTGATGCTGGCTTTGTTTCCTGGCTTTAAACGTTTGTTTCTCACTTAACCAAATCTATTTCTCACCAACAAAATCTAACTGTGTGCAATTCAAACATGCAGATGAAGAAAGCGGGGAGGGTTGGGGCCAGCTCTAATACAATTGGCTTCTTGCGACTCGAGTCTCAACGTAAAAGTGTCCCTGCTGCAAAACCGCGTATCCTCCCAGCGTGTTCAGAAACGGGACCCCCAGCGCACCCCTGCTCTCAAACTCTGCCCCCCCACCTCTTTCATTTTCTTAAAGCACATGTCACTGGCATTTTCCAGATTATTTATTTAGTCATTTTCTGGTCCACCGCAGGAATCTTGCCTCCCTGAAAGCCAGACCTTACCTGTTTGCTCCCAGAGCCCTGCTAGACAGACACTGCACAGTCAGCACGTTTGTTGATCGACTACACAATCTGCTCTCCTCTCTTTCAGTACTGGATACAAATGACCGATTTCTACGGAAAATAACCATCGGGCAGGCAAGAACAGAGAAGGGGCTTTCCCGCCAGGTAGGTGGGGCCATAGCCCAGGAATGGCACTGTCCTTTTTTTTGTGTTGGTTTTCACTAGTTCAGAGGCTCTTACTCTGGTTTTCTCTTCTCTTTTCCCTGCCTGCCATGGCCAGTGGCTCCTGACACCATCTTAAGGTGTCGTTTCCAATCACCTGGCAGACCTGGGAAAGGGTCTGGAGGAAGATGGCTCCAGTATCATCTTACTGTCCTTTTCATGTGTGTTTTCAGTTGTATTCCTGGGAAAAACAGAGCATCCCTTGGATGTTAATTCTTAAATACTCAGCTGGACACCCATCCGATTAATACTACATCTGCATGTCAACTAAATGAAAAGTGAAAATCTCAGGCATGTTCAAATTTGTAAACCGAAGAACAAAACCTACTTATTTGGCTTAATAGCTTAATTATTTTTTCCTGATGAAGTTTTAGGATAATGTCTTATCACCCAAATCCAGAGAATGTGGGAGAAAAGTGATGACGTCCATCTTCATTTTAGTTGGTCTCCACTGTAGCACACTGTAGTTTATCCCATAATTTTTCAGCCAGGCACAGCGGGCTTCAGATTTTGTTTATTTGTATTAAACTTCGTGTTTTAGAACAGTTTAGATTTACAGCCCTTAAATTTTTAAGCTTTTATTAGCGAATAAGAAAACACTTATTGCATAGATCTTTGGGCCTTTTGAAATATTTTTCTCTTCCGAATCCTAGAACTTGTACATGCAAACAGGTCTGTTTGTTTTGTTTACTCTCTGCCTTCCCCTTGTATAAGGTAGGGGGGATTGGGGGAGGTCTCTTACTCACTGCTGTCTTCCCAGTGCTTAGAACATCTACATAGTAGATGGGCAAGAAAGATTTGTGGAATAAATGGATAGGATACGTAAGACTCTTTACAGAAGGAGAAATAAAATGCCAAGATGAAAAGATATCCACCCTCCCTAATAATCATAAAATATCCCATTGGAAAACAACAATGAAGAATAGCTTGCTTACCAGTGAGATTGGCAAAACATAAACCAGGTGATAATACTAAATTTTAGTGAGGATGCAAGGAGATGGAGACGTTTATACCCTGGTAGGGGAAGTATACATTGGTAAATACTTTTGGGTGGCTGGATGTTAGGATTAAGATTTGAAATGACCCAACAGTTCCCACTTTGGGAATGTTCTAGTTTGCTAGCTGCTGGAATGCAACACATCAGAGATGGACTGGCTTTTAATAAAAGGGCATTTATTTCATTAGCTCCTCAGAGGAAAGGCAGCTTTCAGCTGAGGTTCTTTCTTACATGGGAAGGCACAGGGTGATTTCTGCTGGCCTCTGGGTTCCAACAACTTTCCCTGGGGTGATTCCTTTCTGCATCTCCAAAGGCCTGGACTGAACTGAGTGCTGAGATGAGGTATGCTGAGCTGCCTGGGCTGTGCTACGTTGAGCTCTCTCATTTAAGTGCAAGCCAATTAAATCAAACGTTATTCATTGCAGCAGGCACGCCTCCTAGCCGATGCAGGTGTAATCGGCAACAGATGAGGTTCACATACCATTGGCTCATGTCCACAGCAATAGAATTAGGCACCTTCACCTGGCCAAGTTGAATCTAACTACCATAGGGAGTAAAAATGTTAAAAGAAGAAGGAGCAAGAGATGGGGGAGAAGAAGGTGGAGGAGGGTAAAGGAGGAGAAGAAGAAGAAATAATATTTGAGTATGTAAAAAGAAATCTGTGCATGAGGATATTTGTTGCAGCCTCATTTGTTATGGTGAAAGTTTGAAACAACCCATGTGTCCTTCAGTAGAGGTGGTGACATAGATCTGGTATAGCCTCTGTCCCACAGATATGTTTTGGGGTTAAAAACAATAAAATGTATAGAGATGCATGACATAAATAGAAATTTCTTACCTAATGTGAAATGAAAAGATAAAAAACCTTTCAATTACAAAAATATGAAGTAAATTACATGCAGTGCTTTTTTTATGTTAAAAAAAAGTCAGCATACCTAGTAATATATGTATAAAATATGTTAAATAGAAGTGGAAGGAATGTATACCACCTGTTCAGATTAGTTAGCTCTGGAGAGAGGCTGGGAAACAAAGGGGCTGTTGAAGATGGAATTTCACGAAATAGGCCCTATAAAGACAGTGGTCCGGGGCCATCCCGTACGTGAGCACCTTGTGTTTGTAGATCGGGATTGCCCACAAGAAGGGGAATAGTGTTGAGTAACTTTGCCAAGGAATGTCATCAGCAAAGCCACAGATAGTTTTGGAACAACCAGAGTTTTTAACTCAAGCCTATGCTCCTTCCTGCTCCCCAGTGTAGAATCTGCCCTGTGCAGTCGATTCCTGGAATCCCCAAAATGAATGGAAATAGCCTTTTCAAAAACTACTTACTATAAATAATGAATGGTCTTTGAAACAATATTTAGGCCATGCAGAATTAAGGGAAAAAAACAAAAACCACCCAGCGATAGTCAGTGTTAACATTTTTGTGTTTTTCTTTCCAGACTTTATGTATGCTTATTTTTAAATTAAAAGGAACCATATAGTATTTTAGACCTTTAACCGCTTTTTTTAACCCTGACACTTGTGTGAGGGCCTCTTTTCACATTAATAAAGGTAGACCTATATGATCGTTCTTCATGGCTACATAATACCACATCAACATTCAACTAACCCAGCCCCTGGGGATGAGCATTTCGGTTGTTTGCAGTCTTGCGCTACCATAAGTTAGTGTAGTAGACGTACATGCGTGTGTGTGTGCATTTGTCTGATAATATCCTCAGAACAGGTCTCCAGATGAGTAAGTGCCAAGTAAGCAAGGATTGAGATTTCCCATGTTGGTGTACGTTTCTCCCTTACCTTTTGGATGAGTTTTGTTGATTTATAGTCTTCCCAACATTGAATATTGCCCTTTAGGTTTTTGATAATCTGAGAAGCAACAAAAGCAAAAAAAAAAAAAAGAAAGAAAACATAGTTCACGTGCACCCTTGTATGATTTTGAAAGAATTTGTTTGCAAAACAAAAATGATCAGCCTTCTAATATGTACATTATTCAGTGAAATGAGTAACAATAATATGTAAACTGACCAAATTTGTTTCAACTTTTGATTTTGTTCAAGATACAAGATTTTGAAATTGTAGCTATTACAAATGAAGAACTTGTATGTGTATTATAAATTCTACTTATTACTTCCACATTTAATAGTTCGAGAATATCTCCAACCTCATGTTTTATGAGGAAAATCTCTATTTTTAATCAGTTTACTTACATGCACTCTGTAACAAGAAAGTGGTTTAAGAATTATAAATACCCGACAATGGAAAACCAATTATGTTTGAAATGGATTATACTGAAAATGTAGTGAGAATTATTGTATTTGCCTTTTACATAATACCTTTTCACCAAATCTATGACTAATGAAGTCTCAACCAGGAAGTAGCCAGAAGGCTCCTTATTTTCTTCATTTCCTTACTTATCAGTGATGGAAATGATAATAAAACATCTCATACAGAGATTCCACCAAGGCACAGGCATTTTTTCTCTCTGTACGCTTGAACTTGTCTGGCTCTCATTCTCCCGGAGACTGAGGAGAACTAAACTGGAACAAATGAAGTGGTTTTCTCCAGAGAAATTTTCGCAGTGGCTGGATTATACGGAGAAGGAAATGCGCATTCCCTGCTTCTCTCTTTGTTCCTATTGGACTTTGTACAACCTGGAGTCAGAGCCAGGAGGCCAGAATAGAAGTCCTAGGCCATTACACAAAAAGTAGCTGCTCTCCAGGTCATTGCAGGGAGCTTCAAGCTCTGATGGGTCCAGACCCTTGAGGGTTCCTGGAAGTTGTTCTATCTCCATTTGACTTGGTAGAGCACATGAATCACTTGTCCTTGCTGCCGTGCTCACACTTCATCCTCAGAATCTGGCATCAGACGCACTGGGTGAGGGATCCTGCAGAGCCATCTTCTTTCACTGCTGGACAAGTGCAGCCCCTCTACAAATCTATCGGTGTGGCGGGCAGGCTGTTCTTTTATTCCTTCAATATGCATTGGGTGCCTGCTGCATTTTGGCACAGTCTTTTATGCTGGGGATCCTGAAATGAAGCCCCCTGCAAATGGATGTGCCTTCATGGCACTTGTGATCCCATGGTGGAGACACTCCCCACACAGAGAATCCCATAAATAGTTAATTCCCAGTCTGGCACCGACCACTGAATTAAACGTCCTGGGGCCATTCACAGCACGGCCCACTAGCCAGGTAGGGAAGTGGCCCCAAACTTGCGAAGCACAGGCCATGTGTGGGACACTGGGGAAGCCACTGGGCATGGGACACTGGCTTCTGACCCTAGAACCCAGGCCTGCATTAGTTGTACTTCTGAAGGGAAGGGCCCTCGCGGTCCCGCTGTAGTGAGTCTTCTCCTTGCTCTTGCCGTTGCAGGCGCAGTTTGACATAGCCGTGGCCAGCGAGATCATGGCGGTGCTGGCTCTAACCTGCAGCCTCGCGGATATGAAGGAGCGGCTGGGGAGAATGGTGGTAGCCAGTGACAAGGATGGGCAGCCCGTGACGGCCGACGATTTGGTGCGTATATGTAGCCCGGAGGCTCCGGGGGCTCGCTACCCTCATGCCTTTGTAGTTGGGGGGGGTTTTCTGCCTCTTATAAGTGCAGAGTGAGGATGCACAGTGCACAGCAGAAGTTCAGAGCATTTTTGCACACTCCTTTCATCTCTCACCAGCCTGTTACTCCCCCAGCTTCATAGAGATCACGCCTGTTCTTATAATATGCCTGTACCTGGCTGCAACCAACGTGCAGGAAATTCCATTAGCTGCTCATCCTTGCCCATCCTGCCTGTCTCTTCTACTTCTGCCCATGGGGGTGAGGGTGGTAGGATGGGAGGCATCCCCCTGCAGCTGACGGCTGTTTCAAAGGAGGGCAGATCACCTTCCCGTGCAATAAATGAATTGTCTTCACCTTCGTGCAAGGGAAGATGAAGTTAAAATTGGCCCATGTTTGGCTGCAGCCGGTCTGCTCCCTTGACACCATGTTCAGTTCTGTGCCTTAGGTTTGCCTTCCACTTTATAAAAGCAAGTCTCAGCAAGTGCAGGTCCCTACTGAGGAGAGTGATGCTTCCTGCTGTCACGCCCTCCGTGGCCTTTCTCAGAGCTTATATGCTGATTTGGCACACGGACCTTCCCCTTTTTCCTAACCGCATTCACTGCCACAAATTCAGCCGCTGCAGTGCTGTACCCTTCTCGTTTCCCTGCAAAGGGATGGCCCAGACCTGTTCGTTTCCACTTACTTCCCCACATGTTAAACCAAATGCAGCAGTGGAATCGAGAATGCACACTGGCAATTGAAAGGCAGTTGTGAAAGGAGAAAGACAAATTAATATCTTACTAATTTCAGGGGTTTAGGACTTTTTTAAATCCTTTGCCAGGGTCTTGATTACTTTTGTCTACTTTAGAAAAAATGGATCTGACTCCCTGAGCTCATAGATCTTGTCAAAAAAATTAAATAGGTGTGATCATTTCACAGCAGACTGTGGGACACTTAGTATGAAACTTAAAGAAAAAAACAAATTTGGTACATTTCAAAACTTACCTAAATCTCACCATTTCTATCTAAGTTGATGTCATATAGTTTCTGTATCAATAAATTCCTCTACACACAATTAGTTTTAGCTGGCAATAAATATATATCAGGACCAGATTGACATTTAATCCTCAAATACGATTTCCCTCAATTTGCAAGTGATTGAATCTAAGATCTAGAAAAAACCGGTTTGCTTTTTTTTTAATTCTCTTTGTGTTTTCTGTTTGCGAAAAGCGCTTATTTCTTCAAATTGTGTTTCATCCAACTGTTGGTATCCACAGACACTGGAAGGAGGATCTTAGAAGCAGACATCCTGTCAATTCACTGATTTATTGTGGAAGTGTGTTTGGTTATTAAGTTAGAAGTTATGTATTGAGGTGATCATTGGACTGGGTGGCTCCTGAAATTCTGTGTGATTCTGATATACCACGTCCAAGCTGTCTCCCTGTGGACTTGGGGTGCTGCCGTTTCAAGAACCTCACTCATTGGTGACGTTCTGTTTGCGTGGGTTTGATAATCCATGTTCAAAGAGCAATGACATAAAAGGCATGTCATGGAAAAATAAACAGGTGGTTCTCCTCCTCCTTCAGTTTCTTGAGCTTGGTTTATTTGGCTGAGACATGTAAGCAAGGAGAGTGGAGAGGAAAGCAGGTAGATGGCTGCTCTCCTTCCACCTGTTCCATGCTGTGTTCTGAAAAGAAGCCTGACTTCTTTGAGCTCTTCCTGTCTAGCAGCATGTCGAATACACACTCATGATATACGTGTAATGGGATGGTTACAGGTTTTACCATGTATATTTTGTACAATAGAAAATAAAAGGGATATTCTTACAAATGCTAAATGACTAAATATTATTAAAAAATAGAAATTGATCATATGAAAGAAACATTCAGTGTTATTGGTGATAGAATTATAGGAGAAAGATGCAATTCATACTGACCCTGTTTCTTGGATTCCACCTTATCTGCTAAGAGCTGTTGTATTCTGGGTTGTGTGCAGTGAAGGATAGCAGCTTTTTTCTTTTCAGAGGCACATTCCCACTCATTTGCTCAAATTGTACCATTCCAATTACCACATAATTTGTTGAACGCATTTCCCATAGAAAAGGGAAAGGGAGCTCAAAAAAATAAAATGAGTGAGTACCAATATCTCATTAAAAAACAGGCATCAGTGTTTTGAGCAGGAAGATGGCGGCTTAGTAAGACGCGCGGATCTTAGTTTCTTCTCCAGAACACCTACTAGGGGAGTAGAAACGATACAGAAAGCGCCCAAAGCCACAACAGAGATAAAAAAGACAGCGTACCCCATCCTGGAACGGCTGGCTGGCTGAGAGAAGCAGCTCGGGTGAGATCGCCGAGGCGCGCGGGCCTTACCGGGCGGGGTGGCAAGCGGCCGGAGTTACTCCCTTCCCCCTTCCCGGGCCGGCTGGGAGAATTGGAGAGGTGGTCCCCTGTAACAAAGGCGACTGGCGCCAACACCACGCGCAGCCCCCGGACCAACTGAGAGAATTGGATCGGAAACCCCCAGGCCGCGGAGAACGGTGACCCCGTGACTCCCGGGGAACGTGCACTCTCTCGGGTGGGCCGCTGCCACTGGCGCCCTCCCGCCACGCTTGTTGCCCAGGGCCGACTAGGAAATTCGGACGGGCTCTTTCCCTGGCTGCGGCGACCAGCAACCCTCCCTGCGTTCGGACCCCGGGCCGGCTCAAGCCGCTTCGGCTAGCGAACCCCCAGGGTGGCGAGAGTTTTCCAAAGTTTAAGGTCCCACAGCACCTTTTACTGGTGGGACCCGCAGACAAACGTGTGCCACGAGCGCCACCTACTGGGCAGGATAAGAAAAACAGAACCCAGAGATTTCACAGAAAAATATTACAACCTTGCTGGGTCCAACACCAAGAGAAATCTGAATAAATGCCCAGACGCCAGCAGCAGAAGATAACTGTCCACGCTCAAAAGATTGAGAATATGGCTCAGTCAAAGGAACAAACCAATAGCTCAAATGAGACACAAGAGCTGAGACAACTAATGCTGAATATACGAACAGAAATGGAAAACCTCTTCAAAAATGAAATCGATAAATTGAGGGAGGACATGAAGAGGACATGGGCTGAACATAAAGAAGAAATAGAAAAACTGAAAAAACAAATCGCAGAACTTATGGAAGTGAAGGATAAAGTAGCAAACATAGAAAAAATAATGGATAGCTACAATGATAGATTTAAAGAGACAGAAGATAGAATTAGTGATTTGGAGGATGGAACATCTGAATTCCAAAAAGAAACAGAAACTATAGGGAAAAGAATGGAAAAATTTGAACAGGGTATCAGGGAACTCAAGGACAATATGAACCGCACAAATATACATGTTGTGGGTGTCCCAGAAGGAGAAGAGAAGGGAAAAGGAGGAGAAAAACTAATGGAAGAAATTATCACTGAAAATTTCCCAACTCTTATGAAAGACCTAAAATTACAGATCCAAGAAGTGCAGCGCACCCCAAAGAGATTAGACCCAAATAGGCGTTCTCCAAGACACTTACTAGTTAGAATGTCAGAGGTCAAAGAGAAAGAGAAGATCTTGAAAGCAGCAAGAGAAAAACAATCCATTACATACAAGGGAAACCCAATAAGACTTTGTGTAGATTTCTCAGCAGAAACCGTGGAAGCTAGAAGACAGTGGGATGATATATTTAAAATACTAAAAGAGAAAAACTGCCAACCAAGACTCCTATATCCAGCAAAATTATCCTTCAAAAATGAGGGAGAAATTAAAACATTCTCAGACAAAAAGTCACTGAAAGAATTTGTGACCAAGAGACCAGCTCTGCAAGAAATACTAAAGGGAGCACTAGAGTCAGATACAAAAAGACAGAAGAGAGAGATATGGAAAAGAGTGTAGAAAGAAGGAAAATCAGATATGATATATATAATACAAAAGGCAAAATGTTAGAGGAAAATATTATCCAAACAGTAATAACACTAAATGTCAATGGACTGAATTCCCCAATCAAAAGACATAGATTGGCAGAATGGATTAAAAAACAGGATCCTTCTATATGCTGTCTACAGGAAACACATCTTAGACCCAAAGATAAACATAGGTTGAAAGTGAAAGGTTGGGAAAAGATATTTCATGCAAATAACAACCAGAAAAGAGCAGGAGTGGCTATACTAATATCCAACAAATTAGACTTCAAATGTAAAACAGTTAAAAGAGACAAAGAAGGACACTATATACTAATAAAAGGAACAATTGAACAAGAAGACATAACAATCATAAATATTTACGCACCGAATCAGAATGCCCCAAAATACGTGAGGAATATACTGCAAACACTGAAAAGGGAAATAGACTCATATACCATAATAGTTGGAGACTTCAACTCACCACTCTCATCAAGGGACAGAACATCTAGACAGAGGATCAACAAAGAAATAGAGAATCTGAATATTACTATAAATGAACTAGACTTAATAGACATTTATAGGACATTACATCCCACAACAGCAGGATACACCTTTTTCTCAAGTGCTCATGGATCATTCTCAAAGATAGACCATATGCTGGGTCACAAAGCAAGTCTTAACAAATTTAAAAAGATTGAAATCTTACACAACACTTTCTCGGACCATAAAGGAATGATGTTGGAAATCAATAATAGGCAGAGTGCCAGAAAATTCACAAATACGTGGAGGCTCAACAACACACTCCTAAACAACGACTGGGTCAAAGAAGAAATTGCAAGAGAAATTAGCAAATACCTCGAGGTGAATGAAAATGAAAACACAACATATCAAAACTTATGGGACGCAGCAAAGGCAGTGCTAAGAGGGAAATTTATTGCTCTAAATGCCTATATCAGAAAAGAAGAAAAGGCAAAAATTCAGGAATTAACTATCCATTTGGAAGAACTGGAGAAAGAACAGCAAGCTAACCCCAAAGCAAGCAAAAGGAAAGAAATAACAAAGATTAGAGCACAAATAAATGAAATTGAAAACATGAAAACAATAGAGAAAATCAATAAGGCCAGAAGTTGGTTCTATGAGAAAATCAATAAGATTGATGGGCCCTTAGCAAGATTGACAAAAAGAAGAAGAGAGAGGATGCAAATAAATAAGATCAGAAATGGAAGAGGAGACATAACTACTGACCTCACAGAAATAAAGGAGGTAATAACAGGATACTATGAACAACTTTACGCTAATAAATACAACAATTTAGAGGAAATGGACGGGTTCCTGGAAAGACATGAACAACCAACTTTGACTCAAGAAGACATAGATGACCTCAACAAACCAATCACAAGTAAAGAAATTGAATTAGTCATTCAAAAGCTTCCTAAAAAGAAAAGTCCAGGACCAGATGGCTTCACATGTGAATTCTACCAAACGTTCCAGAAAGAATTAGTACCAATTCTCTTCAACCTCTTCAAAAAAATCGAAGTGGAGGGAAAACTACCTAATTCATTCTATGAAGCCAACATCACCCTCATACCAAAACCAGGCAAAGATATTACAAAAAAAGAAAACTACAGACCAATCTCTCTAATGAATACAGATGCAAAAATCCTCAATAAAATTCTAGCAAATCGTATCCAACAACACATTAAAAGAATTATACATCATGACCAAGTAGGATTCATCCCAGGTATGCAAGGATGGTTCAACATAAGAAAATCAATTAATGTAATACACCATATCAACAAATCAAAGCAGAAAAATCACATGATCATCTCAATTGATGCAGAGAAGGCATTCGACAAGATTCAACATCCTTTCCTGTTGAAAACACTTCAAAAGATAGGAATACAAGGGAACTTCCTTAAAATGATAGAGGGAATATATGAAAAACCCACAGCTAATATCATCCTCAATGGGGAAAAATTGGAAACTTTCCCCCTAAGATCAGGAACAAGACAAGGATGTCCACTATCACCACTATTATTCAACATTGTGTTGGAGGTTCTAGCCAGAGCAATTAGACAAGAAAAAGAAATACAAGGCATCAAAATTGGAAAGGAAGAAGTAAAACTATCACTGTTTGCAGACGATATGATACTATACGTCGAAAACCCGGAAAAATCCACAACAAAACTACTAGAGCTAATAAATGAGTACAGCAAAGTAGCAGGTTACAAGATCAACATTCAAAAATCTGTAGCATTTCTATACACTAGTAATGAACAAGCTGAGGGGGAAATCAAGAAACGAATCCCATTTACAATTGCAACTAAAAGAATAAAATACCTAGGAATAAATTTAACTAAAGAGACAAAAAACCTATATAAAGAAAACTACAAAAAACTGCTAAAAGAAATCACAGAAGACCTAAATAGATGGAAGGGCATACCGTGTTCATGGATTGGAAGACTAAATATAGTTAAGATGTCAATCCTACCTAAATTGATTTACAGATTCAATGCAATACCAATCAAAATCCCAACAACTTATTTTTCAGAAATAGAAAAACCAATAAGCAAATTTATCTGGAAGGGCAGGGTGCCCCGAATTGCTAAAAACATCTTGAGGAAAAAAAACGAAGCTGGAGGTCTCGCGCTGCCTGACTTTAAGGCATATTATGAAGCCACAGTGGTCAAAACAGCATGGTATTGGCATAAAGATAGATATATCGACCAATGGAATCGAATAGAGTGCTCAGAAATAGACCCTCTCATCTATGGACATTTGATCTTTGATAAGGCAGTCAAGCCAACTCACCTGGGACAGAGCAGTCTCTTCAATAAATGGTGCCTAGAGAACTGGATATCCATATGCAAAAGAATGAAAGAAGACCCATCTCTCACACCCTATACAAAAGTTAACTCAAAATGGATCAAAGATCTAAACATTAGGTCTAAGACCATAAAACAGTTAGAGGAAAAGGTTGGGAGATATCTTATGGATCTTACAACTGGAGGCGGTTTTATGGACCTTAAACCTAAAGCAAGAGCACTGAAGAAGGAAATAAATAAATGGGAACTCCTCAAAATTAAACACTTTTGTGCATCAAAGAACTTCATCAAGAAAGTAGAAAGACAGCCTTCACAATGGGAGACAATATTTGGAAATGATATATCAGATAAAGGTCTAGTATCCAGAATTTATAAAGAGATTGTTCATCTCAACAACAAAAAGACAGCCAACCCAATTACAAAATGGGAAAAAGACTTGAACAGACACCTCTCAGAAGAGGAAATACGGATGGCCAAGAGGCACATGAAGAGATGCTCAATGTCCCTGGCCATTAGAGAAATGCAAATCAAAACCACAATGAGATATCATCTCACACCCACCAGAATGGCCATTATCAACAAAACAGAAAATGACAAGTGCTGGAGAGGATGCGGAGAAAGAGGCACACTTATCCACTGTTGGTGGGAATGTCAAAGGGTGCAACCACTGTGGAAGGCAGTTTGGCGGTTCCTCAAAAAGCTGAATATAGAATTGCCATACGACCCAGCAATACCATTGCTAGGTATCTACTCAAAGGACTTAAGGGCAAAGACACAAACGGACATTTGCACACCAATGTTTATAGCAGCATTATTTACAATTGCAAAGAGATGGAAACAGCCAAAATCTCCATCAACAGAAGAGTGGCTAAACAAACTGTGGTATATACATACGATGGAATATTATGCAGCTTTAAGACAAGATAAACTTATGAACCATGTAATAACATGGATGGACCTAGAGAATATTATGCTGAGTGAATCCAGCCAAAAACTAAAGGACAAATACTGTATGGTCCCACTGATGTGAACGGACATTCGAGAATAAACTTGAAATATGTCATTGGTAACAGAGTTCAGCAGGAGTTAGAAACAGGGTAAGACAATGGGTAATTGAAGCTGAAGGGATACAGACTGTGCAACAGGACTAGATACAAAAACTCAAAAATGGACAGCACAATAATACCTAATTGTAAAGTAATCATGTTAAAACACTGAATGAAGCTGCATCTGAGCTATAGGTTTTTGTTTTGTTTTGTGTTGTTTTGTTTTGATTTTACTATTATTACTTTTATTTTTTTCTCTATATTAACATTCTATATCTTTTTCGGTTATGTTGCTAGTTCTTCTAAACCAATGCAAATGTACTAAGAAATGATGATCATGCATCTATGTGATGATGTTAAGAATTAATGATTGCATGTGTAGAATGGTATGATCTCTAAATGTTGGGTTAATTTCTTTTTTTCCGTTAATTAAAAAAAAAAAAAAAGAGAAGGGATAATTGGAGATGAAGGGATACAGACTGTACAACGGGACTGGATATAAAAACTCAGAAATGGACAGCACAATACTACCCAATTGTAATGCAATTATGTTAAAACACTGAATGAAGCTGCATGTGAGGTATAGGTTTTTTGTTTTTGTTTTTTTTGTTTTTTTTTCTTTCTATTATTGTTTTAATTCTTATTCTGTTGTCTTTTTATTTCTTTTTCTAAATCGATGCAAATGTACTAAGAAATGATGAATATGCAACTATGTGATGTTATTAAGAATTACTGATTGTACATGTAGATTGGAATGATTTCTAATTGTTTTGTTAATTCTTTTTTTAATTAATAAAAAAAAAAGTGATTGATAAAGTAAAAAAAAAAAAAAAAAAAAAAAAACAGGCATCAAAGTTTGGCCTCATGGCCTGCTTTGATATGCTTTTTCCACTTGTTTTCAGGCTTCATCCCTACACTTCTCTCTGTCCTCTTTCCAGAAGTAGAGAAAGGGACTTAGAGTGAGCTGGCTCAGTGCATCATAGGATTGGAAGGAAGCAGCTGTATTTTATGTAGAAGTGGCATCTACTTCATCCTAGGTAGAGAGAAAGCCTTCCCAATGCAGCAGACTTTTGAGTACCTTCTCATCTGTGGAATGGGAGATACAGAGAGGGTAGAAGCAAGACCAGGTGATTTAGACATTTTCTCTTCCCTTCCCTTCCTTCTTGCTGTGTAAGTAGCCTGATTTCTGTTCAAAGATTTCACTGTGCAAAATTAAAGCCCCTGGTAATGAAGAAATAGTGCTCATAATTGCTGAAAAACTTTGAGGTGGATTGAAAGATCTGTTTTATGGTGAGCCTCTTCAACACCATTGGGGAAGGTTCTGGAAAAAGTACAGTGACTACTCACCTTTGTCAGTCCTCACATCTGCTAAAGGCTGGCACCTGCTTTAGGGTGGGGTCGGGGAGGTTTAGAAAGAAGACAGGTGCAGACAACAGGCTGTGTCACCAGTAGTCCAGAGGGGAGAGCAGCCTCTGGGACCACAGGTGTCTACCCAGGAAACTGGGACTATCTTTTGTCATAACCTAAATGAATATTTTTTCTGTCCTTTAGGGGGTGACAGGTGCTTTGACAGTTTTGATGAAAGATGCAATAAAACCAAATCTGATGCAGACACTAGAAGTAAGTGATTTACTTTTTGTATTAATTGTTGATAGTTTACATTTATTACACTGTCCATGGGTCCCCATGAGACATGGGTGTTCCCAGCCAATACAGACCTGCCTAGAAGCATTGGAATAACTTCTTGGTCATTGAAAACAAACAAATTAGCCCCATGTTTATAGTTTCTCTGATGTGATTCATATCTTGGCTAATAAAGCAATAATTGATCAAAGTTGAACCTTACAGAGTTAGTATCTGTCTAATATTTCAGTAGCCTATGTAGCACATTTACATTGGGTTTTCTATTCTCTCTCCTCCCCTTTTTTAGAGAAGTTATAGGTTTACAGAAAAGCCATGTATAAAATGTAGAGTTCCATATGCCACCCTATTATCAACATTGTGCGTTAGTGTGGTATAGTTGTTACAATTCATGAAAGGACATTCTAATAATTGTACTATTTATTATAATTGTGCTATTAGCTACAGTCCATATCACAAGAGGGCTCCCTATTTGTCTTGTACAGTCCTTTATTTCTTTTTAATTTTTCTAGTAACATATGGCAACTTAAAATTTTCCTTTTTATTCACGTTCTCGTGTATAATTCATTGCTGTTAATTACATTCACAGGGCCACCATCACCACCATCCATTACCAAAACTTTCACGTCAACACAGAAAATCTGTACAACTCAGCAATTCACTCCCCATTCCCTATCCCCAAACCGGCCCCTGGTAACCTATGCTCCAAATACCTTCATTTCTTGAAATTTTATGGCACTTCATGGAATCTTGTTATTTTATTGTTTTAAATAATAATTATTTTTTTAATTGACAATTACTGCCACCTGCAGATATTTCCCACTCTGAAAGTCTAGTTTCCATTCGGTGAATTAGTTGGTAGGTTGGGTTGCCCGTAAGCAGTTTTTTCTGTACTCGTGTTTGTGTCTCCATTTGAGACATAGGCTATTTTGAGATTCCTTTAAAGAGATACTAGGCATCGTTTTAAAACAAACAAACAAACGAAACACAGCACACAACTAAAATGTTTGCACGGTGGGTCCTAAGTGGTCACTCTGGATTAACTTGATAATCAGTGACACTGGGAATGTCCATCACTGGATAAGCTAAATCACTGGTTACTTTGTAGACTGCTCTTTGGTGCTCCTATTTGAGCACATTTAATTCTTGGTCCCGTTGGAGGTTTTCAAGGGCTGCATTGTTCCATGTTGCCAGGACAACCCGTAGCTCTCAGCCCTGGCTGCCGTCACAGTCCCCTGGAAGGTTTAAAAATGCTGATGCCAGGCTCTACCCCGGATCAAGGCAATCAGAATGCCTTGGAGAAGTCCCAGGTGAATGTTACACATGTCCATGTGGCGACACTGTGGAAGACTGCCTGATGAAGAGGTCTGAACGTTTTGCCCTATGTAGTGCTGACAGAAACACCCATAGGCGAGATCGTGCTGTCCAGATGAGTTTATGGTATACAAATTAAGAAAGCTTCTAGGAAAGATGAAGGTCCGTTCCCTTCTAATTACAATGCTGTTGCTGACCCAGTGCTTGAAGTTGTTATCCCGAGACTAATGACAGGCTTCTGCTGATTCGGTTACACCCCATCACCCATCTGCCCCCTTGAGAGCATGCTCTGTGCTCCCCGGACAGGTGTCCACAGGGAGGGCAGCAGTCTGCAAACAAAGCCCATGGCCCACTTGGGGATGGGTCAGTGGCCTCCTCCTCTTTGAGCTTTTACCAGCTCAGTTCGCTTACCAGAGGCAGCAACATTCTGAGACTGGCAACATGAGAAGGTGGTGGAGACTTTAAGGTCTTTTTAAAAAATGTTTTCTTTGGAACACATCAAGGGTTTATCTGGAAAGATGTGAGCCATTATAGATAGGTAGGCAGAAATATAGATACTAAATATAGATAAACTGATAGGTATATTTGGGTTTTATAGCCCAGCATTATTTCCACTTACATTTGTATGACTCTCTCAGGACCCTGTGATTTTTCCCTGCCAAAAAGCAAATGGAGAACTTACATCGTGGCTTTGATAAACTCTATCTTTCTCAATTACATTTCTTCCTGCTTTTGTTCCGCTTTCTCATCTTGGAAACATGTTCGGCCAACAGCCTGCCGTAGATCCTGGGAATTTTCCATCCCTCCCAGCCTCCAGGCCCTGTGTTGCTCTCTGCCCCGGCTCTGTCCTGAAAGGGCAGCCCGTGTTTTCCCAGGTGGAGCTGAGGCTTTGTACACACAGACCCGTGCACATGGTCCCGGCTTGGCTCTGATTAGCCTTGAGAATCTGAATGCATGTGAATGCAGGTTTTGAGATAGGGTTAAGGTCTATCCTTATATATAAGGTAAAGGTAAAAGTATCGAAATGCCATTAAAATCAAATTAAAAACTTTTTTATATGTTGACTTCTTTTGTCTTTTTAGTAAGAATGACACAAACCTTTTACTCTGAGTGAAAATTTCCTTTGCTTTTGTTATCTTAATAGCAGATTTCTAGCCTATGAGACAGTTCTTTTGGAATTAAACAATAAGAAAGATTTAAACAGAATTTTTGAAGTTCAGAATAACAAAAATTTTATAATAAATATAGAAACAACCCATAATAGATTTAATCAATATTTAATTGCCATGACATGGCTCCCATAATCCATTACTTGTGCTGATCTTTTTGTTATTTTAAATTTTTCTTGAGTTGATGAATTTCTTATTGAAAAAAAGCCTTAAATAAACTTTCTAGCTAATTACATCCTTTTTTTAGGCTTTTTAATTTTTTTATTTGTGGATGTATGTATACATATATATCATAAAATTTCCCACCTTAACCATGCTTGAGTGTAGACTTCAGTGGCATTAATCACATTCTGTGCTGCCATCACCGTCATCCATTAACAAAACTTTTTCATTAGCCCAAGCAGAAACTCTGTACCCATTAAGCAACCATTCTCCCTGAGCCCTAATCCCTCCTGATAACCTCTAATCTACTTTCTGTCCCTGTGGATCTGTTTATTCTAGATATTTCATATAAGTTGAATCATGTAGTATTTGTCTTTTCATGTCTGGCTTATCTCATTTAGCACCATTCTTTTTTTAAAACCCGTGAACATCTGGGCATACAGCTGTCCAAACTCAGCCAATCAGGACCTGCCCTGACAAACAAAGGACCCCCCCCCCACTGCACACGGCCCGTAGCTACGCCCACTGCACACGGCCCGTAGCTATGCCTCCGGCCCTAAAGCACGCGAACTCCTAACCTACCCCAGGAGGCCCTGTAGGCATCGTCAGCACCCCCACTAGCTAGCCTTTATCTAACCCGGCCGCTCCTAGGGGGGCGTGACTTCCCTGGCTCACATACTGAGCAGCCGGACCTGGGAAACTCACCCTGGGACAAGAAAATTTTAAACTTGGACCCAGTTTCTCTGATTTCTCAGTCAGCTACTGTCTAAAACCTGACAGTCATCAAGTCAGCTGGCACACTGGCTTATCAAAGTTATAGTAGGAAATATGCATATTCATTCCTATAACCTTTTCTCCCTGGTTCAGTATTGAATATAGAATAACATTATTCTAGAATACATAGGAAGCTGGGTCCTTTGAGCAAGTCTGGGTGTTTTAATTCTCTTTGAGAGATTTTGTGCATTTTTATCACTGCATTATGCAGTGATTTAAATATGCAGTGATTAAGAAAGCAGGAACCGTGTGGGTGAGCCTTACCTTCCCCTGCAGTCTGTTCCACCTTGCTTGTCTCAACCTGATCTTGGTTTACATTCTCCCATTTGTCTTTTGGGGTTTAACTAGCGCTTCTGCTTTTATAGGGCACACCTGTGTTTGTGCATGCTGGCCCCTTTGCCAACATTGCTCATGGAAACTCTTCAGTGCTGGCTGATAAGATTGCGCTGAAATTGGTTGGTCAAGAAGGATTCGTGGGTAAGTCATTTAAGTTTAGTGGCTGCAGAATATTGAAGATTTTTAAGTGATGGTTGCAATAGAGTGATATCCATACTAACATGAATGTATCTTCTTTAAAATGTCCTTTTCATAGACAGCCTCAGTCTTGCCCTTAGGTCTGATCAATACCAGTGAAATTGTGTCACAGTTCAATGTGGAGTCTGATGTCAGGTCATGTGGGTTGAATATAAGCTCTGACCCTTACTGGACTAGGGACCTTGGGCACATTTTTATTTACTGCTGAGCCTCAGTTTGCTTATGTGGAAAATGGGGATATAATATAGTATCAACTGTATAAGATTATTGTGAAAACCAGATGAGATTATTCCTTCAGCAAATTCTTACTGAGAACCTATCATATATGAGAGGCACATTACTCAGAGCTGGGACACAGCAGTCTGCAAAAGAGCCCTACCCTGTCCTGCCTTCCAAGAGCATACTGTCTAATGGTATATCGAAATTAAATGGGAGAAAATGCTTGTTAAATCTTGGCCATTATCTACAGTAATAATCCTACTAATAGTGAAATCACTTCTCTCTTCCTTACATCCTAGTGTGTTTTGTGAATTAATGAAAGGGAAATTCCCAGCCATTAGAATTGGAAATTTTGATTACGAAGAAATTTTTGAATTGTTTTGATTGCGGCCAGGAAGCTTTCCTTTGTGGCACTCATCTCACTTTGATATTTGTTGACTATTCCAGCCAGAGGAAGGGGGCACCTGCCATAGCTTTTGCTCATTCAGTGCCAGCCTCAACCCACCCATTACATTAAGGCTGTGAGAAAGATGAAAGCAAAAAAAAAAAAAAAAAGAAAACATTTCTTTAAGAACCCCTTAATGTGACATGTAAGGGGTCACCTTGACAGCTTTCTATAAGTCAACAGGTAATTCCTATAACCACATGTCTCCCTGTAATCAAGCATAGCCATCGCTTCTTTCCTGTTTGACATCATCCTTTTATGTCCAGACCTGGGCTCAAACTCAGAAGTGAGTTATTTTATTAGAAAAGATTCTGGTGGACAAAAGAACTTGACTTTGCACTTTTATGCTCAGACCTTACAAAGTCCATTCAGGGTTATTGAAACCAAATTAGGAATTCCATATTGATACACAGTCAGGATCGAATGGCAATTTATGTAGTTGCATTCCTCAAAGGTCTGAATTATATAAAGTTCTCATGTTCTTTACTGCTTCAGTACCAAAACCTCTGTGAGAGTAGTTAGATGGGATGTCAAAATGGATTTGCTTGATTGATCAGATGTAATATACAAGGTGGCTGGGTAAGGGCAGGCATTGAAAAGTTGGGTACTTAAGTGAAGTGCTGGTTCTAATACATTAGCTCTACAATAAAGAAAAGATATTTATAGAAGAAAGCACTCTATTTATGCTGACAGAGCTTGCTGCCCCTGCACCAATTCTTGCTTTGTCAAATGCATTTTTAGAATGTGTTATAATGACAAAATAATTTTCAAGGTAAATGCTGACGGTGCCTGCAAGGCAGACTAACTCTCTGTGTGGCCTTGAGTAAGCCTTCCTTGTGGACACTCGTCTGAAAATCAGAGTTTGGGCCAGGTGCGAGATCAGCCATGCACCCTGAGTTAGGAGCTGTGGGACAGTGCCCTCACTGATAGTAGGACAACCTTCTCAGACTCTGGTCCTTCTCTTGATAAAATGAGAATACCTGTGGTACGGCATTTTAATGGATATTAAATGAGAAAGCACTTTGCAAAACATAAAAAAAAGATATAATTCTGCCATTGTTGTATTTTCTTAATCAGTGAAACAAATACCATACGATAGGGTGGCTTAATATCAGGGTGGCTTATCTCATGGTTTCAGAGGCTAGAAGGCTTACTACCTCTCAGGGTCAATATCTTCTGGCTAACCCACAACCTTTGGGGTGCCTTGGGTACAGTGCACATGGTGGCATCGTCTCTCTTTTCCGGGTTCCATTGATTTCCAGCTTCTGTCTGCTTCATGTGGTTTCTCTCTGTGTCCATTTTCCTTCGCTTATAAGGACTTCAGTCATATTGGATAAAGGCCCACCCTCATTCACTTTGGCCTTACCTTAACTAATAACATTTTTAAAGGTCTTATTTACAGTTCCCACAGGGCCGGGAGTTGGGACCTGAACATACCTTTTGAGGGGTATGAGTCAATCCCCAACAATGAAACTGCTGATCTATTTCCATGGTCCTTTGTAGTCTAAAGGGTTGTAAGTGGGAGGATCTGGTGACAAGGAAGTCTGCTCATTGGCACGTGGTTAGAGGACAGGCTCCAGAGCTTTTCAAATTGTGTAACCCCAAGCAAGCTAATCCTCTGCACCTCAATTTCCTTACTTGTTAAATAGGGCATTTAAAAGCACTTGCCTTGTAGGTTTGAAATGAAGATGCAATGAGGTAACATGTTGAATCCTGACACACCACTTGGTAATTCTCCATAATTTTAGCCATTCCTCCTCGTTATTATTGTCTCACTTATTGATACATGATGACGGATGATGACACTTACTTTTTTATTTACTCTCTTTTTTCCTGACAATGAACTTAAAGTCCTGCCTTATAGAAAAATGAAGAATAATTTCTAGAAATGCTACTTAGATATAATTTATTGTGTAACATCTCAGGTTTTGCTTGGCCACTGTCAGGGGTGCACTCTATATCCCACCAGCTCTGGTGGAATGAGGAAGCCAACTTTCTTTGAAGAAATCCTTTCTCAGGCTCTAACTTTGTCAACCCTTTTGGTCTAGCCTCATCCTTTAGCGTGTGGGAGCAACTGGTACCATCATGGGCCTCAAACAAAACTGAAATTAAAGAAGTCCCATTTTACCATCCTTCTGCAGAAGTTAAATCCAGCAGGATCAAGGTTTATTGCAAGTCTGAAGAGGAAGTTATGTTCTTAGAAAAGTACTTTATAGGGCATCTTAATGACCTCATAGATAAGATATAAAAACTCAACCTCACAGGAAAAGGATTGATCATTTTGATTCATTTAAAATTAAAAAAAAACCATTGTGTTTGACAAAAGGTACAAGGTTAAGGACAAGTAACAGATTGAGAGAAAACATTTACAAAGATAAGACAAATGATCAGCATTTAGAATATATAAAACACCAAGAAACAGATTGGTAGGAAAAAGACAAATAATCCAATAGAAAAATGGGCTAAAAATATAAAAAGGCTATTCACAGAAAAAGAAGAATCTGGCAGAATTTCCAGCAAAACTGAAAATGAGCAAATGATCCAGCAATTTCCCTTCTGGGTAAACTCTAAGAAAGAAGTAATGGAAAATATTTTTAAGTCCTTTGTACTAATTTACGTCAGTACATATTTATTGACCTTTCTGCTATAGCTGCAGTAATGTATGCTAGGAACTGGGAATTAAAGAGGATTAAGACATGTTCCTTGCCCTCCAGTAGTTTATAATTGGGTATGAGAGAGAGATAAGCAAATAAACAGGATTTCAGTGGTGACTACAATGTAGTTATGAGATTAAGTATTATATTTAGAGATGATGGAAATCTCCTGGATAGAATTTTCTTCTTATTACTAGTCCATTTAGTCTGATTTTTTATGCTATCCCAATACACATAAGGAAGGAATTATTTTTCTGCTTTGCAATAATTATTCCAATATTCTGTTTAGATTTAAAACAGAATGACGTTTATTTAATAATTGCATGAATGTGTCAGGGTAGAACAAAACACTTCATGAGAATTTTTTTAAGGTGCTGTGATCACCGTATAGCTTTCCGTTTCCCTCTCTAGTCAGTAGTCCCCTTGGGAGTTCATTTAACTTCCACTTACTGCTGTAAAGCAAACATTTCTTTGGCATCAAACCCTAATCATGTGTTATTTTGATAGAAAGAAAAATCGGAAAGAAAAACAACGTTGAATTCCCAGGGTTGTTGTTGTTATTTTTAATTATCTCACATTCAAACTATTTGTAGGAATGTTAAACTTACACATATGAGGTGGATATTAAAGTGTGCTTTCTGTACTTTTAATTTGGTATGATTCCATTTTTCGAATGGGGACCTTGCTTTAACTGGGAAGTGTAGTGCTGCACTTTGAACTTGACATGTCTCTACATAGCCAGAGGCTCTTAACTGAGGATTACCAACAACACAGGGCTCTAGGGATATGCTTGGGGGCCTACAACCCCTCTTTCATAATGAAGTATAGAATAACCCCCCCTCCTATAATGAAATACAGCATTATTTCCCTTCTCCTAATTGAATACAGAATTATATGTATGCGTATGTCATTGTCATCTTGTTTATTTATTAATTTATTTGCTGGAGAGGCTCCATGATGCCACAAGGATCAAGGGCCACTGGTGTGTAGCTGGGGACTGATGGCTGTTGTGTGAATAACCTTATTCACTTTAAAGTGATCTGTGGGAGGCTGGGCAGGCTTTTGATGCGCTGTCCACGTTTGGCATTTATTATCCTCATCCAAAAGTGCTTGTCAAGAAGTTATCGAATTGGCTGATGTTTTCGCTTGGTACGCAGGCGTCATTCCCTGGGTGCTTCCTAGGTAAATGCTACATGCAGCAGAAGAGAAATATTCAACCAATATGCAATTAAATCATGCACTGGCCTGTGCCTTGAACGCTTCAGGATTAGAGACAGAGTGAGCAGACCTAGCACTTTCCAGGCAAATTAAGCTGGATTGGGAAACAAAGCCTTGTTAGTATTTTCATTTCCTGAACAGTTACTGAGGGCCAGACCTGTGCTAAAGCCTTCGTAAATATCCTCATTTAATCCTGAAAGTATTTCTGTAGGGTGGGTGTTTTCCCCTTCTTACAGGCAATGCAGCCAAGCCTTGAGTTGACATAGCCTTTAAGTGGTAAAGGAGATGCAGACATATGTCTCAGTCTTCCTAATGTGCTGATAATCATTTGGATATCCTGCTGTAAGTGGCTTTCTCATAACTTTTCCTGGTTCCTATCCATCCCCATTTGAAAAAAGGAACTCTTTTAGTTGACCTTTCTGCAGTGAAGAGTCACTTTAAAAATAGTACCAATATAACTGTAATGTGCCCATCCCATAGCAATGGTGAATTATTTTCGTTCTTTTTTGCTCTTCCCTGTCTACTACTTAAACAGATCTTTCTTCCAAACAATTGCTGATTAAAGGTGCTGTGTCTCAGCCATCTCTTGGTGTTCCATTCTGACCACAGTCAAAATTCCTGCATTGGGGTAGAAGAAAACTGGACCAAATGAAGCATTCCTATAATTTCATGCACCCTTAAAGAAATCTGAGGGAAACTAATCTTCCAGCTCTCTCTAAACTGTAAATCTCCCAGAATTCCCTTGGGTTACAGTATTTAGAAATAAAGGGTCTCATCCCAGGCTCTATTTTTGTTATCATACTTCCATTTGTTTTATCTTTAGTGATTGTATTCATAATTAAATCAAGGATGAGAAGTGCTGGCCTATCGGAGACCCTGGCCAAGGGTCTTGTGCTAATGTGGGAAGAAGCCACTAATCAATGGGTAGGGTTTTTTAGCCCCATATTCAGGAAAGCCCAAAGGCTGTGTTTATTGTCCCAGGAGTTCAGATTCCTCTTACATGGCTTGGTGCCTAATCTCATTCTCTGTCTGCTCTGGCTCTCTGCTGTCTTTACCTTTTCCTGTGCTTTTGTATTGAGTCTTTTCTTTCATCAGCTGGTCCTCTGTCCTTAGAAAAAAAATAACTGAAATATAAATATTCCAGGTATACAGTATTCAGTCAAATGTGCAGATTAATATAACACCCATGTTCCTACCACTTAATTTTATCAAATCATTGCCTATTGTTCTATGTGCGCTAGGTTTTTCTAAAGAAGTAAAGCATTAGAAGCACAGCCCAGATCCAGGACCCTGCTACATCCCTGTTCCCTTTTCTGCCTGCCTCAAGGGAGCCTCTGTCACAATTTGGGGCTTCTCACTTCCAGGCATGCTTTTATACTCTGACCACACATGTATATATCCACAAAAGATTCCAGACATTCTTCATTCACAGTGCCTTTAATGTCCCAGGCCAAAAAAATAAAAAATCGGTAATACTTCCATTTATTAAATGGTTTGGGCCAAGTAACTTAATAGGATATTTATGTCCCAATAACTTCATGGCTATTTGGAAAAATGAAAGAGAAATTTATACATTAGATTGATAGAGAAAATAATATTATTTCATTCTTATATCACCACCATAACTTATTAATGGGATATGTGTCCCTGTCGGCCACTGCACTGTGTCTCAGACCTTGAAGTCAGAGTGGACAGCCTCATTTCCTATTCCACAGTGAATTTCACAGAGCTTTTTGCTTTTTGCTGTAGCAACCACCAAAAATGCAGCTTCACAAATATATGGTGTCTTTGAAAGGAATATACAGAGATCTAACATTGAACCTGATCAGGCTCCCTGGACTGAGAGGTGCTTGCAACAAACTACAACTGTCAAGTATTGCTGTGTTTTTCTCAAATGTTTAAAATATCCTCTAATGCCTCTGGGTTCACTGCGATGCCCGGGGTTGTCTCAGTGCAGTCTGTGAACCAAAAATATGCAGAATTGTTTTTGTTCAATTGTTTTATCTGTTTTTTTGTTTTGTTTTGTTTCTTCACGAGAACAAGCCTCAGGATCTAGGGCTTGACCTGTTGATTTGGGTGTCCTAGTGTTTGACACATTATCAGGGTTTTCTCCGGTTGTAAAGTTTAATAGCTCCATATTTTTTTCTCCTGTCCCTCAAAGGACTTTACCAATACTTTCTTTTTTTTTTTTTTTTAAATATTTTTATTGAGAAATCTTCATACACATAGGGTTCTGTGGTAGTTAGATTCAGTTGTCAACTTGGCCAGGTGAAGGCACCTAGTTTTGTTGCTGCGGACATGAGCCAATGGTACGTGAACCTCATCTGTTGCTAATTACATCTGCAGTCGGCTAGGAGGCGTGCCTGCTGCAGTGAATGATGTTTGATTTAAATTGACTGGTGCTTAAATGAGAGAGCGCAATGTAACACAGCCTAAGCAGCTCAGCATTCCTCATCTCAGCACTAGCAGCTCAGCCCAGGCCTTTGGAGATGCAGAAAGAAGTCACCCCGGGGAAAGTTATTGAAACCCAGAGGCCTGGAGAGAAGGCCAGCAGAGACCATCCTGTGCCTTCCCACGTAAGAAAGAACCTCAGTGGAAAGTTAGCTGCCTTTCCTCTGAAGAACTAACAAAATAAATCCCCTTTTATTAAAAGCCAATCCATTTCTGGCGTGTTACATTCCAGCAGCTAGCAAACTAGAACAGGTTCATACATAGTGTATGATCACTGGCTCACAGTATCATCACAAAGTTGTGTATTCATCACCATGATCATTTTTTGAACATTTGCATCACTCCAGAAAAAGAACTAAAAACAATAAAGAAAAAACTCATACATCCCATACCCATTGACCACCAGTATTTCAGTCTACCCAATTTATTTTACGCTTTATTCTCCCTATTATTTATTTATTACCCTTATTTTTTACTCATCTTTCCATACCCTGGGTAAAAGGAGCATCAGACACAAGGTTTTCATAATCACATGGTTAGGTCGTAAAAACTATATCATTATACAATCATTTTCAGTTTTATCTGTTTGTAATTTTATGTATTAATAAATGTTATCACGTGCATTGTTCTATTATGGTGTCCACGAACTTTTTCTGTAAAGGGCCACATAGTAAGTACCTGAGGCTTTGCAACCATTGCATCTCCCAAACATACTCAAGAGTGAAGGCGTCCACAGACAAAACGAATGAGCGAGGCTGCGTTCCAATAACATTTTATAAATGGACACTGAGATTTGAATTTCATATAACTTCACATGTGATGAAGTATTATTCTTGTTATTTTATTTTATTCTTTCCCAGCATTTTAAAGTATAAAACTGATTCTCAGCTTGCAGGCTGCACAAAAACAGGAGGCTGTCCCATTGGCCCACAGGACTCGGTGTCCAAGCCCCTGCTCTGTTACTGGCTCTTTCTGTTCAACATGACATTTTTGCATTTATCCCTGAAGCTCTCATCAAATAAGCCTTGTTTTGGCTGCATTGTAGTCTTCCTTTGCATGAAGGCACCACATCAGCTATAGAGATTAAAACAAATTGCTCTCCAAAGTTGTTGTACCAGTTTATACTACCAGCAACTGTTTCTGAGATTTCAGATTTCTCTACATTCTTCCCACTACTTGTGGTGGTAGGTTTTTTAAGTCTTGCTAGTCTCGCGGGGGTGAAATAGTCTTTCATTAGAGCTGTGAGATTTTGCAGACCTATAGACATTTCAGGACATTTGTGAATTGCCTATTTTATATTGGGCTTTTTGTCTTTTTCTTATTAATTTATAGAAATTCTAAACATGAACACTTTGCCATTTATGTGTTCCTGGTATATTCTCTTTGTGTTTACCTTTAAAATGTGTTTATTGGACCTTTCCTTGCCCATCCTCTCCAATTTCAGCTTTAGGAGGCATTAAAAAAAATCTTATGTATTGTCTTATAAAGTTTTACTATTAGATTTAGGCCTTTAACCATCTTAGAATTTTCTTTAACTCGTACAATTTATGGGGCTTTTCTTCCTCAGTGATAACTGACAGCCCTCACTGCAAATCAAGAGCCAGTAGGATCTACCAACTAGAAAGGGGCGGCTGTTCACTTTGAACCTGACCCTGGGACTGTCATTTGATCCCTTCTTCCTCTCGTGAAGAGGGTCACCCCTACGCTGTCCTTCCAAGGAGAAGGAGCCCAAAGAATGGTTCTTCTAGCTCCTCTCAGTATCCACGGAAGTCAGGGCTCTGCTCAGTGAGGGAGTATAAGAATCATCTCTCTCTGGCACTTCACCTTTGATTCACCTGGGAGTGGTATGCTGTCTTCCCGAAGAAGTCGAGGGGTCTCCTCCCACTGCCTTATGTCAGTCCTGGGAACCATGAAGTCTGATTCTGAACATTTGTCATAAATGGTCCCTTGGAGTTTTAGGGGAAAAAAAACATTTTATTTTATGATCAAATTCTACTTTTCTGTTTACTTCTAGTTTTATAAGATGCTTTCAACAAAACACCTTTTCAGTGGAGATTCTCCATTTCATCTATTTTCTGGGTTCCATTTGTATTGCTAATGTGTTCATTAAATATGGAATTATTCCAAAGGTAGTACTGAGATAAGGAAGACAACCTGCACTGGTCAAGATAATGGCAATTAGAGGAACCTCTCAACAAGCATGATGATAGCAACTTTCTAGAATTGATTTTCAGAAGGAAAACACAAGGCAAATGACGATTCAGTAATTACCTTTTCCCCATTCATTATGGTAGAGAAACTGAAGGCTTTATATTTAGAAATCTGGTTTCTGTTTGTTCACTCCCAGTCTACTTGGGATCAAATATTCCATCTAATTAAAAAAAAAAAAGCAGTAACAGAATTTCTTAATTATAGGTCACCGTGTTACCAACAAATTTTACCTCTTGATTGTTCAAAGCCTCAGTGGAGTTAAGTTAGAGCAATATTTTCTGGATTCATTTTGCTGCCAGTATAGTTTATTAGTCATTTTCTGCTATCATACCCAATGAAGTTAAGATAACAGAGATGATTTTCTTCAAGCAGAAAAAAAATCTCTGTGTTAGATTGCAGGCTCCAGTCAAATGGATTGGGTTGCCCTCTGCCTTTGCTGGCTGTGGCCTTAGGTCACTGAATCTTCCTAAGCCTCGGCTTCCCCAGACACTACGTCAAGGCTTGTTCTGAGCATGCTGGAGAAACCACAGAGTTGGGCACAAACTGGAGAGTCCACGGATGTGGCCACTATGGCCACTTTCAGATACAAAGGATTTCCACATACTAAATCACTCCTCCGCATGACGAATGTCTGTGTGAATGCACGTCTAACATGTGCCAGCGTTTTTTTGTTTTTTTTTGCATGGGCAGGCACCGGGAATCAAACCCAGGTCTCCAGCATGGCAGCCAGCTTTTCACTTTGACTGACTCTGTGTCCTTCCATACAGAGGCCTCTGGGAGCTATGTCCGCAGAGGTGGACCTAACCCTCCGAGAGGTCTGACCACTGGAAAGGCCCTCCCAGAGGTTAGGGAGCCCTTCTAGAACACTTTGTGTAACTGTGGTGTCGTCATCAGGAGGTGTGGAGCACTGGGGGCCAGCGACTCCCTGCGCCTGGTGGCATTCCAATGCACTTGTGCTCTCGCCTACACCCCGCACGGCTGCAGAATGCAAAAATAGAAGAAACTAAAACATGAGAGTGGTTGAGAATTTTGCAGTGCCATTAAACATTCAAACCGGAAACACATGGTCTGTCGAACCAAGAGGCACATTTAACACCTCATATACACTCTGGTTGCCAAATAGGGTGTTAATCAAGCATGAGGGATTTGGCTCCATATATGGGAGAGACCCTCACTGCCAAGGAGAAGGAGATGGGAAGAAATTTGTGATTTGAAAAAAAATGAAAAAGTAGCTAAGTTCTTTAGTATATGTAACTTTTAGTCAACTTTGTACAGTCTGTATGTCTACGTAATGTAGCATCGACTACACGCTAAATTTATTTTCTTTGCTCAAAGTACTAATCAATAATACAGAACTTAATGGGACAGCTTTTATAAATATGTTTCTTTGGATTGAATTTTTGCAACCTGTCTTCTTAAGTAAAAATAAGTGTCATCTTTTTTAAAAAAAGTTTTCTGTTGTTAAAGATAACATATATGCAAAGAAAAGAAAAAGAAAGAAGCAGAGTGGAATGGTAACCCATAACAAACTCTAAAATCTGTTCTGTATCTACTTATTGAAGCATACTTTGAAAATCATTGCTTCAGAAAGTATCAGCTTACAGGTCCAAATCAAGAGCACTCTTGAAGAAAAATCATTAAGTAAATGTACTGAGGTGGGGAAATGGGAAGTTTGGGGTCGTGGAAAGGGGCTGGTAATGAATGATGATCAGGGTAACACACGTGCTGAATGGCATCAGTCCTACTCAACTGGTGTGCCTGGGAGTGGTTGAGATGGAAACTTTATTTTATGTTTGTATGTTTCCACAATTAAAAAAAGAGAGACAGAGACAGGGCACCTAAAGAGACAGTGACAGTTAAATGTAGTCTGTGATCCTGAACTGAATCTAAAAATGGAGGAGAAAAGACCCCAAAAGGAAGTATCAGGGCATCCTCCTGGGACCACCCAGCCTCCCTCAGGTCCTGTGCCTGCCCCTTCGTGGGGTCTTTGGTGGAACCTCCACATCTTACCAGCCGCTAAGCCCTGGCTCATCCTGGGATCCTTTCTCTTTGCTGTGTGCACAGGCCCGTAGCTTTACAACATCTTTGTACTCCTGTCCCTCCCCCTAGGACCTCTCCCCTGACCTCCAGGTTCCCGTGTCCATGTGCCTCCTTGGACCTAAGGGACATCTCAGACTTCAGATTTCTGAGCTGTATTCTTTTATTAGAGGAGTTGTAAAAAAACCACGCAGAAAACAGGAGTTTCCAAATAACCTTTCTATTATATACACACATTGCCTTAGTGTGGTATGTTTGTTACACTTGATGAAGCAACAGTATTGTAATTATACTGTTAACCCATCATTTACATTAGGATACTTAGTTTGTGTTGTACAGTCCTATGTTTTTTTATTATAATTTTTATTCTAGTAACAGATAGCCAACCTATAATTTCCTGCAGTAACCACATTCAAGCATATAATTCAGAGCCATGAAGTTCCTTCACAGTGTTGTACTACCATTACCATCAACCATTTCCATCACCCCAAAGAGAAACTCTGCTGCAATGGAGCACTAACTCCCATGTCCTGCCCCTACACTGGCCTCTAGAAACCTGCGTTCTAGTTTCTGATGGTGTGAATCTTGCTTATTCTAATATATCAGAGCTTCATTCCTTTCTTTTCTTGATTAATGTTTTAATTTTTTAAACATAATAACAAACAATCACAAATATTCTTACCATATGATCATTCCATTCTACATATATAATCAGTAATTCACAATATCATCACATAGTTGTATATTCATCATCATGATCATTTCTTAGAACATTGGCATCAATTCAGAAAAAGAAATAAAAAGAAAACAGAAAAAAATTTCATATATACCATACCCCTTATCCCTCCCTTTCATTGATCACTAGCATTTCAGTCTACTACATTTGTTCCCCCTATTTATTTTTATCCATATGTTTTGCTCGTCTGTCGAACAGGTAGGTAAAAGGAGCATCAGACACAAGGTTTTCACAATCACACAGTCACATTGTGAAAGCTATATCATTATACAGTCATCTTCAAGAAACATGGCTGCTGGAACACAGCTCTACATTTTCATTCCTTTTTATAACTAAATAATATTCTATCAGATGTCCGCACAACATTTTTTATTTATCCATCCATCAGGTGATGGGTTGCCTCCATTTCTTGGCTGTAAGTATTTCTCCGCATTCTCTCCAGGGCTTGTTATTTACCATTTTCGTAGTAGTAGCTATTCTAGTGGGTGTGAAATGGTGTCTCAATGAGGTTTTGATTTGCATTTCCCTCATGAGCATCTTTTATGTGCTTTTTGGCCATTTGTATATTTTCTTTGGAGAAATGTCTATTTGAGCCTTTTGCCCATTTTTAAATTGAATTCTTTATCTTTCTGTGGTAGAATCATGATTTCTTTATATATTTTGGATCTTAAACCCTTATCAGCTATGAGGCTTCCACATATTTTATCCCATTGTGTAGGTTATCTTTTTCCTTGCATGATGAAGTCCTATTTGTCTGAGCAGGAGTTTTTCCTTTTTGGCTTTCATTTGTTTTCTTAGATGTGCACATTCATGCCTTTCTTTATATTTGAGAAATTTTCTGCTATTATTTCTTTGACTATTTCTTCTGTCCCTTTCTCTCTTTCTTCTGTAATACATGTATTGATATGCCTGGTGGTATCCCACAGTCTTAGGCTCCACTCATTTTTTTTTCTTTTGTTTTTCTTTCTGCTTCTCAGCCTGGATCATTTAAATTGTCTTATCGTCGAGTTCACTAATTATTTCTTCTGCCACCTTCAGTCTTCTCTTGAAACCCTCCAGGAAACTTTTCAGTTCAATTGTTGTAATCTTCAAATCCAGCATTTGTTTGGTTCCTTTTTAACATTTCTATCTCTTTATTGATAGTCTCATATTGCTCATTCAATCCCCACCCCCCATAATCCTTTAGGTCTTTCTCTGTGTTTGCTCTTTTCTCCTTGAGTATCATTTTTAAAAACCTTTGTCCAGTAGGTCTCAAGTCTCGTCTTCTTAGATGGTTCTGGATTTTTTATATTATTCCTTTGTATGGGCCATCATTTCCTGTTTCTTTGTCTTGTAATCATTTATTGCTCACTTTTCATTTTAAGTTTTCACAATATTAACTCTGTGATTTAGAACTTGAGCTGTCTGTTCCTTACATCTGTAGCCAGGTAGTGTACAACAGAGATTTCCTGGAGTGCAAGGACTGACAAAATAAACAAACCAAGGCCAAAAACAAAACAAAACAATAAAACGCCTTTCACAGTCTTTGAAAACTGGCTCTGCATTAATCACCTTCAGGGCGAGGCTCTCCCCTCAAGAAGGTCAGCCTGAGGCAAAAGGCCTGTGGTGGGGGGGGGGTGGGGGGGGTTGCCCTTCCCATCTCCAGAGCCGCCTCTCAACCTGGGCTTGTGCTTACTTGTGGCTTTAGGAAGTCTCCCCTTCGCAGCAGTGTGAATGCAGAGACAGGCCCGTATATTTTCACCACTAGAGTGGAAGAATCGTGCACGTGGATTCTAGGGCAGACCTAGAGGCTGGCTCCATCCCTCCTCGGCTAGATGACATTCTGACAGTCACCCAGCCTGGTCTGTTGGTCTGTGCTCACACTCACTGCTCCCCCCTTTTTTTTTTTTTTTACTTTAATCATCACAATCGACTTTTTTTTTCTTTTTTGTGAAAAATAGCATGTATACAAAAAAAGCAATGAATTTCAAAGCACAATGCAACAAGTAGTTGTAGAAGATATTTCAGAGTTTGGTGTAGGTTACAATTCCACAATTTTAGGTTATTACTTCTAGCTACTCTAAGGAACTGGAGACTAAAAGAAATATCAATGTAATGATTCAGTAATCATACTCATTTGTTAAACCTTACCTTCTCTGTATAACTCCACCATCATCTTTGATCTTTTTCCCTCTCTTTAGGGGTATTTGGGTTATGGCCATTCTAACTTTTTCATGTTGGAAGGGGCTGTCAATAGGGAGATGGAACTAATTGATGTTCTGGAGAGGCTGGGCCCTCTAGGTTTCAGGACTTATCTGGTTCACTGCCCTCTTTTTATAACCAACACTATACTATATTCTTTTATTTTGTTTTGTTTTCTAATTTTCTTTATTCTTTGTACTATATCTGTGTACATGTTATATATGTTTAATTAACCTTATATAGTATATCCTTCTACACATCTGTAATTTACCTGCATGATTGTCCCTCCTACAATATATAATTAGCTTAATTAATATGCTCTTCTACACATAATTTCAGAAACTATTTAATGAGCTGATTGTGATATTAAAGTATTTTACAGTAGCACATTATCTATTTCAACATGTAATAATTAGAAGAAATACCCACCTCTGTTGGAAGATGCCCTGCAGTGGTCATTTGCTTGCACACATTCAAGAATGAGCAGGTGAGACTGCTGATGATTCGGTGTCACTGACAACCCCAATGTAACAAGTGGTCAAGGCCACTGGTCCCACAATTTTCTGAGAAAGTCAACTATTCTTGGCAAAGTTCCAAAGAAAACAGTATAATCTTCCCTCAATTTTCACTCCTTAAAAATGTTACATTCCTAAAAATTTCAGTGCATACTGATAGCTTGAAAAAACACTGTATGTTTTTATGTAAAACAGATTTTGGTTCTTGGTTCATGAACCGTAAAGAGATATTTCACCCATGAGACTGTCTGGTGAGGAGGTCCTGGGGGACATGGGGTAAATCTTTGGGTACTACCCTGACCATTGCAAGATGCCCAGCTTCCCTGCCCGCCCTCTAAAGGCTGATGCCCCCTGCTGCCCCCTGAGATGACCGGATGGACCTCTGGGTATGGCACCTCCTCCACTGAGAACCGACAGTCCTTCCAGGCCCCTGTTCTTTAATCATAAAACCAGGATTGCATGCCCCAACCAGCGCAGGGGAGAATCCCAGAAATGGCTACATTGAAGCTTGTGGTGCCTTGCTGGGCACACAGATCAGTTTTCTTCTGGGGTAAAACTAATTTCAGCACAGTCAATTTTCTTCCTTGAAGACTTAGTGTTTTATATGTGGTGACTTGTTTAATTGCTATGGCAGCCCTCTGACGTTTTTAGCAGAATAACACCTGTATTACAGGTGAGGAACTGATCACCTGAATGAGGTCACCCAGAGGGGGGGAGGGCTGGGGGGTAGGGATTTGAACCCAGTGTCCCACCCCAGAGCCTTTGCCAGTGCCACTGTGCTCTACCATCTCTAAACACTCGCTCCGACCCCATATCCACAGCACTGCACAGCACATAGCAGGCACAAAATGCTTGTTGAATGAGAAACTAATAACCCACATCATTTTACTGAACAACATACCTACTGGGAAATGTGTGTGAATTTATGTTCACCATAAAAAGCCTAGAGGGCTTACCTGGTGGCTTGTCAACTAGTAATTAAACTGAATTAGTAAAGATTTTGAAATGAGTTTTGAGCTTTAGGAATGTCTAACCTGACCTTGACTGTTCTTTATGTGCCATAAAATACACATTTATTTTCAGTGAGATATGCAGCCCACCCTTGTATAATTTGTGTAATTCTAAGTAATTTGCTGAGAACATTGTTCTGTTTACTATTATAAAATGTGGAGCTGAAATAGGACTCTTGTCAAAGCCTTGTAAATGCACAGATTAATGCTATGAAAGGTAACATAACATGATTTTAAAATGTGTTCCAGAGGTTAGTCTTGAGTTTTTTAATTCACAGATTGCATAAGCTTTTGAGGACTTTTTAAATATCCATTGCACAATGATTTTTAAAATATATATTGTGTGGCTGTTATCTTATCCCGTCTGGGCCGATAACATTCAGACTGAGCATGCTGAAAGAAGTCAGATTACCCACTCCTGATATATAAGCTGGAGTTTATAAAATAGGAACTATATGAGGTAGTTTTTCACTTTTTAGCAAAGTTCAGTATAATTACAATACTGTTTTTATTCAAAAATAACATGATAGAATTTGAGCAAAGGAATATTAAGAAACCAGCCTTCGTGAAAGGAAATGTGCAATTTGTTGCATCTTTTCTGTGGATTCTTACATCTTTCTTTCCTAGAAACACTGATCTTCAGGGACTTCTAAACGTCTCCAGCCCTTTCCACGATTAATGATGTTTTAACCTAAAATGCTTAAATGCAAACAATAAAAAAAGCTCTCTAGGGTTCTAAGGATTATGTAAACTTCAAAGTGGTGTTGTATCCAGTTTGAAATAAAACAAAGAACTAGCTATAGGGATGAAAGAGGTTGTATCTAAATGGAATAATAAAGAAGGATCTATGACAGGAAAGTAATTTAAAATAGAATTGAAAAGCAAAACTAACAGTAAACATCACATTAAATAGTGAAACACTAAAAGCACACATAATATATTCAGGAACATGGCAGAAAGATCATAATCACTATTGTTATTCATTATTATTCTGGAGTTCCTAGCCAGTATAATAAACAAGAACAATAAAAAGGTATAAATACTGGAAAAGAAGAGACAAATTTTTATTTACAAGCAGTATGATTGTATAGTTAGAAAATTCAAGTGAGTCGAATGAAAAGTGTTTTAAGTAATTAAAGATTTAATTTGGTAGTTGCATACAAGTTAAAAACTTAAAAATCATTGGTTTTCTTTTCTATTAGCAGTAAATGTGTAGATACCGTTTATATGTGATTCCCCAAGCTGTAAAATACTGATGAATAAATTTAATAAGAAATGAGCATATCTAGAAACAGAAGTATAAAATTTTATGGGAAGTGCGGGCCACGATGGCTCAGCAGGCAGAGCTTTATGGAAAGACAGCAAAACCTTAATAAATAGTGAGACATACATATATTGTATTCTTGAGCGGGAATAACCAATATTAAGCGATAATCCTTCCTCTGCCGAACTAACATTTAAATTAATGTAAAATCACTACCCCATACTATACTATATTGTGATAATGATACTATACAAACTTTGGAGGAAAGTGAACTTAATAGTTAAATCAATAACAACACTTGTCTAGACTCTGGAAAAGTGAATTCGTGAGAATAGGCAAGAAAAATTGTAAAAGGTTAATGATGGGTGTCAATTCTAGATATCAAAATATTCTTTTTCAAAACATATTTTTACTAAGAAATCTTCACACACAGTCCAACCGTAGTGTACAATCAGTGGCTCACAATATCATGACATAGTTGTGTTTTCATCACCATGATCATTTTTAGAACATTGGCAAAACTCCAGAAAAAGAAATTAAAAAAAAAAATCTTAAACATCCCACCCCCCGCTCAACCCTCCCTTTCATTGGCCTCTAGTATTTCATTCTACCCAATTTCTTACCCTTTATCTCCCTGTTTGTTTATTTTTTGTCCATATGTTTTATTCATCTGCCCATACCCTGGATAAAAGGAGCATCAGACACAAGGTTTTCACAATCACACAGTCACATTGTAAAAGCCATATTGTTATACAGTTGTCTTCAAGAATCAAGGCTACTGGAACACAGCTCAACATAGAGTAATATTGCCCAAATAATAAAGGATTGACAAAGAGAATGATGTCAAAAGAACTACCCTAGAACTTCATTGTAGACTTATTCCATAATATATAGAAATTAATGGTTTGATAAAGATGACGTTTCACATCAGTGCCAAATGCTTGGGTTATTGGGACCTGTAGCTAATAATGTTGAAATATATTGCATAGAGCTCTATGTCCGAATAAAGATATATGTATGAGAAATACTTAATTTTTAATGTGAAAATTGAAACAGTTTCAAGAGAACAAAGTAAAAAAGTTATAGTATTATTTGTTTGACATTTGAGACATGTAAAGACAGTTGTGATATGTTAAGTAAAATATCAAGTTTCCCAACAATATTTATGATATGGTTCCAGTTTTTTAAAAATTTATGGAAGAACTGTATATGCAGAGAAAAAGTCTGAAAGAAGTATATCAAATGATTAATTTTATCTGGGGAAATGGTGGCTTTCACTTTATGTATTTTAAATTCTTGAATTTTTATAATCATGTGTGTTACTGTCTCAGTTTTTAAAAAGGGTGGAAGTTGACTTGGAAATCTGAATTAAGTTGACCTGCAGAGCTCGAGGAATGGCCTTGCAGACAGAGTCCACAGCTCGAACAGGAGCGTTGGTAGATTCTGGGCATGTTAGCTGGAGGATAAAACACACAAGGAAGGTGAATTTCATCAGTAGATGAGGTCATACTTTGGAGGGGAATAAATGCTAATGCAAAATGCTTCCAGAAATAAATTGACGCTTTCTAAATAGTGGTTCCAATAATAATATCCTGTCAGGTTTTCATTTGAGGCATGCCTTGAAGAATGGTTAAGATATAATCCAATAAAAAAAGATAGAGGGGAGAAAGATTGTTAAATGTTCAGAGAAACCGCAGATAATTGAGCTAACTCAGAAATAAGGCAGAAAAAGTAGATTGGGCATATTTTCAGTGTGCTGAAGGGTCGTGGGGAAGAGTTAGTACTCCTCATGGGAGGACTTTCTAATCCAAGAGGAGTTCCTAGATGATTGTAGGGAGGGTTATTCTAGTTTGCTAGCTGCCAGAGTGCAATATACCAGAAACAGAATGACTTTTAAAAAGAGGAATTTAATAACTTGCTAGTTTACAGTTATAAGGCCAAGAAAATGTCCCAATTAAAACAAGTCTACAGAAATGTGCAATCAAAGGCATCCAGACAAAGATACCTTGGTTCAAGAAGGCCGATGAAGTTTTTTTCTCAAGTGGAACGGCACATGGTGAACAGCATGAGAGTTTCTCTCTCATCTGGAAATGCACATGGTGAAAACGGTGTCATCTGCTAGCTTCTCTCCTGGCTTCTGGTTTCATGAAGTTCCCTAGGAGGCGTTGTCCTTCTTCATCTCCAAAGGTCGCTGGCCCGTGGACTCTCTGCTTCGTGATGCTGCTCTTTCTCAATCTCTTTCATTCTCCAAAATGTTTCCTCTTTTATAGGACTCCAATAAACCAATCAAGACCCACCCAAATGGGTGGAGACATGTCATCACCTAATCCCGCTTAACAACCACTCTTGACTAAATCACATCATCCAGGGAGATGATCTGATTACAGTTTCAAACATACGGTATTGAATAGGGATTATTCTACCTTTATGAAACGGGATTTTGATTAAAACATGGCTTTTCTAGGGGGCATACATCCTTTTAAACTAGCACAAGGGTTACTGTCACTAGGCCTATACTTTAAGATGGTATTTCTTTCCAAACTCACCCATCAGATAAGTCATTCCACCTCCCTGGAGTAGGATAAGTGAGGCAGAGCAGAGGCCAACAGTGCTTTGTTGTCTATCGGTTCTTTAGCATTCAGTTCAGCTTATTCCAGTTGTTTAACTGATCAGAATTTTTCAGTCCTTGTTTTTCTGTTTCTTGCTCTACCTATATGGAGCATTTTTCTTTCTGTTTTTTTAAGGAGGGTCTACTTTGGTATTATAGACCCCAGTCAGATTTTTTCAGACCAGGCTGGCCTCCTCTCAAGAGGAAAGAGTTGTCTGCATCAGTTTTCCCTGAGGGTGAGACCCAGCAGGCTGCCAGACTTTCCTATGAAGCCTTAGACTGTGTTTTTCCTACCCTGCCCAGAATGTGTGCTTGTCTGTCCCTAGCTTCCCACCAGCATAAAGTGTTGCAGTGCCTTTAACTTCAGCAGACTCTTCCTGCTAGGGGCATGGTTGAGATAGAGGAGAGGTTGGAGATTGGCATTAATTCCTTCAGTTCTCCGGTCCCTGGGGCCTGAATTCCTTGAGGGAGGAATTCCACCTGAGCTAGGCCCCACGCCTCTCTTGGGGATGGCACAGCCTCCAGGAAATTAACTTTTTCCACCCTTACTTTGTCTCTTAGACAAACTTAATTCCACCCTTGCCTGGGGCAGTTGGAGCCTGAGAAGCCTTGCATTTCTATCTAATGAGCTGTTCAATAGTAAAACAAAGCAAAAAAAAAAAAAAAAGCTTTTCAGGGCAGGACCCCAGTTCCTCAGTTTGTTAATCAAGAGCTTAAATTGGTACACGGCTCTGGGTATCTCCAGGCTAGATGTGCCCCCTTTTTTAGGATCTAGTCCTTTTCCAGTATTTTGTGCTGTCTGACTCAAAAAGCCTCTGTTTTATTTTCCGCCCTGTCAGCCCTGCCCCCTCTATGCCAGGACAACAACTCCTAGTGCCTTTATTTCTTATTCCAGGTTATCTGAGCTGGGGACCTGTTTTCCTTTTTGTTGTTGCTGTTCTTCCTCATGCAAAAACATTTTTAAATTTTTTACATTTAGTCACTATCATTGTACGCTCTCAGCATTCCTAGATTATACCATCTCAGTCTCTATCGTCTGTTTTTCCTTCTGGTTTCATACCCACCCCCAGCCCTCCTCCCTCTGTCATTCTCACATTCAGCTTCATTCAGTGTACTTACATTATTGTACTACAGTCAGGTAGTATTGTGCTATTCATTTCTGAATTTTTATAATCACCCTGTTGCACAATCTGCATCCCCTTCAGCTCCAGTTACCCAATATCTACCCTATTTCTGTCTCCTGATGACCTCTGTTCTTAACTGACATTCTCCAAGTTCACTCGTTAATGTTAATGAGTGAGGCCATTTTCAGTAGTCAGAATTTGTCAATTCCGCAAGTGGAGCTTGGTTGAGCTAAGCCCTTGCTGCCAGTAGAATCTATTTGGGGTGCCAGCCTCCATGGCTTGGAGGACTTACAGTTCTAGGTGGGATCGCAGCTGGTCCGCCTTATCCAGACTGGTGTGCGCTGTGTGTCCTGTCACTGACATGACCCCAGCAGTTGTTCTGTACTGTTCCTGGCTATTTCCTAGCTGCTCTAGAGAATGAACTAAATCCTACACCTCACTAAGCCACCATCTTCCTTTTTCATGATTTCTCTTTATTCTCTCTCTCTCAAAAAAAATTCTCTTTTCTGTTCTTTGTCCATGTTTTCCTTTAGCTCTCTTAGCATATGTAAGACAGTGTTTTAAAAGTCTTTTTTCTGATATATTCAAAGTCTGGGATTCCTGGTTGATGGTGTCAGCTTCATTATTATGTTCTTTTGAATATACCATTGTTTCCTGTTTCTTTATATGTCCCGTAATTTTTTTCTTGCACATTGGACTTTAATATTTTAATGTGTTAACTCTGGAATCACTGAGGTATCTGTTGTTAATTTTCCATCTAGCTAGTTATGTGACAGCTTTCTCTCATATCAAAAGCAAACAAAGCATAAAAAATGAACACCTTTCACAGTTTTGCAGAATATCTATGTGTCACCGGGGGCTCGCCTTCAGAACTTAGGTCCTCCTACAGATGACCCTGAAGAACAGCCTGAGGTGAAAACATGTGTCTCTCTTGTCTTTTCTGAGCATTAGTTTTATCCTGGGCATGTGCTCCTGGCTGAACACCCCTCTTCCTCCTATGAAATAATGGTTTGCCCCAATCCTAATGCTCTGTTGTATGTCTTAAAGCCAGTAGTCCTTTGCCCCAGGCCACTGTGATTTCATTGTTTCTTATACTGGTTTAGTTGTCTGCAAGCTCCTTCTGCATTCAGGGCAAAATTCTGGGACAGCAAACTAGAGACGATTGTCCTGGTTCAGCACTTCGGGCTCCCATCAGATAGACTGTTATAGACCTGCAGGCATCCCAGCCTTCGCATAGTTGTCACTCTGCTCCTGTTCCGGGACCCTGAGTTCATACTGCGAGCACAAGCTGAGTGAGGGATGGGGGAGTGGCCACAAGGGCAGCATAAGAATTTGTTACCATTTTAAATTGCTCTTTTCTCAATTTGGCATTCGCCATTACTACAGCCCTTGAACATTTTTTGCAACCGTCAGAAAGAAGTTTTTGCTACTTGTTTAAAGATTCTATAGCGAGTACAGGACCCTGGGGCATCTTGCTTCACAGTCTTGGTGCATCACCCATCTAATGCCTCTTTAAAGCACACAAAACCATACTATATATGGTTGGTGCATATGTACATTTGTAGAAAAAGTAGGAAAGCAGGAGCTCAATAAGCACTACATTAATAAGAGTTTCAGAAAGAAGAGGTGGGAAATGAAAGGTGCCTGGGAGACTTCAACTCTGTGATATTTCAATTCTTTGACAAAAGGAAGGTATAAAGTAATTGTGGCAAAATGTTCATTTTTGTTGGTTATGAGTGGTGGGGGAGAAAGAAGGAAATGGGTGTTTAATTTAGGAGAGAGGCTGGGTCTAGAGCTGGAGTGGTAGATTGGAAGTTGCAATCAGTATCGCTCAAGTCTACCTGTTTTGGACCTAAATACAGGATGGTACTGGCCTGTATTAGGTTACTCTCTGGCAATGGCAAGGGTTCGTGTATAACCATCCCATTCTTCCATTTTCCTTTGCATAAATTGTAAAGGTGTAGACAGCAGCTGGCCAGGATAAATCAGGCCAACTTGTGCTGGGGCAAGGCTCGCTCTGCAGACTGAACTGGAAAAAGAGAAAAACGCTGTGCTGTGTCTCAGGGGGTTCGTTTTCACCTGTTGCCAGGAATATTCAGTAATGCTTATTCATCTGCCAATATTCATTACTGAACACTGAGAGATCAGTTATATTCTAATATATAATGAATACATCCTAATGAATGAGTTTTAATATTTTCGTATGTTTAAGTGTTTATACAAACCCACATTCTGAGTTTCAAACACAACAATCTGCGAGCCCTTCTTGTGATTCCTCCCCACCCCGTCTTATTTAATCCTCTTGTTTTGTTTTGTTTTTTTTAGAAAATTCCATAAACGTTTTGGTTGACTGGTTTGTTTTTATTTTTTAGGGGCAGGCAGCAATTTAATGCAATAATATTTATATTGTATTATTTTACATGATAATGTATTTATAAATATTAATAAAATATTTCAAACACATAAAAGTAATTTTTTGCTAAACATTTCATTCTTTAGGACATACTCATGCAAGGGAAATAAAATTTAGAGAAAACAATTCATAAAATTGGGTGAGCATAAAATCCTCTTTAGTCCTGCTCATCTACCTTCATCTCCTCTAAACTGATGTTCAGTTTGGATTTTACCATCTTGATTTAATTCCGTGTCTGGAGCTCATAGTCACACCCTTTTTCATTTACCTTCATTGGTGTAGCTTTGTGGCAATGATCAAAGGATTATGACCACATCTCAGTCTCTGAAAGTTCAGCTCTTTCATCAACCAAACTTTGAGCAAATCTCACATCTCTTCTGAATTAAAAATGTAACCTTGACTTCAGCCCCAGTTAATGTTGTGCAACAAAGAGAACTGCTACATACTGCCCAGATAACATGCAAACTGGAAAGATAGACATTAAAAATGGTATAAAGTCATCTCTGTTTGCACGAATGAATCACTTTGGATTAGGTTCATCCATAAATAGCAGCGACGATGAAAAAAGTGAACCGAAAGCAAATAGGAGCATATGCATCGCACACATGAAAGGAATTCAGGTTGGGTGTTTGTGTGTGTTTAGTGGCTCCATGAGCACCGGGAGCTCCACACGGCCTCAAAGTCCAGCATGGCTGGAGGGGCCCCAGGCATCACATCTGCATGCCAACCAGCAAAGAGGAAGAAGAATGCGCCTCCTTTTAAGGAGCCTTCCTGGAAGTCACATACCATCCTCATGCTTACGTTTCATTCATAGCCTTGATCACACAGCATATTTAGCTACAGGAGAAGCTAAGGAATGTTCTGACGCCATATGGTCGCCTTCAAACAGAAAGGTGAGTTGCTAATCCACTGTCAGCATGAATAGTTTCCAGTCCCAGAATTGAGTTAATGCCAAGTAATCCATGTCACCATCTCCATTTCCTTGTTTGACAACATCTGCCAGGTGGCCAGCCAGGGTTTAGGAGAGCTGAACTTTGACTTTCTCTACACAAACATGATTCGGATTTTTTCTAATTCAGCAAAACCAACCAGCCTACACTTTCATTCTTAATCACAGCAAAGATCATTTTGAAAAACATTAAAATATGTTCAAAAGTCAGATTGTGGTTTTCATATATCATGACCCAACTTTGAGGAAGAATATTATATTTTGAAAAATGTTAATTTTGTGAGGAAATGATCCACATTAGATTAATCAGAAAGAAAAAAACACAGAACTGTCTTTATGTAATGACATTTATTTGTTGAAGATAAGCTGATTGGATGGGGATTTCTTTCTTTGTTGGTGACAGACCACAACTGCCCTTCAGGAATCTTTCTCAGAATTTTGCACGCCATAGGACAAAAGGAAACCTGGTTTTTAATGCATATCTTTTCCCAGTATAAAAAAAAACATTAAAAAGCTCATAAAATATTTATTTACCTTTAGGGTTTTCCTGCATAATAAAGAGAATCATAGTTTTATCAGCTGCTTTACACAAGATCACCCCACTTCTCAATGTAAGGCCAGGCTGAAAATATACAAGAGGGAGGAAAGAGAGAAGGGACAATTAAGAGTTGTGTGTGTGTGTTTATACAAAAATGAAAATTGTGCTAAGTGTTAGCATCAAGTCTTTCCAGGCTTAGGGATGGGCTAGGAGAGGGATAGGGGCATGTGGGCTATTTTTAATTCTATATTAGCTTTTCCCTATAAAATATGTTTAACTTGACTTCCCGTCACCCCTCTGTTGACAGTAAAGAGATAACCAGGAAAATAGTTTAAAGTGAAAATGGTTAAGACCATCTGATTTGATTTCCTCTTAACACCAAATTTTCCAATAATATACCAGTCATAATAAATTAATTTTACAAACAGAAAAAAAAAGTTTGCTTTGAAAATAAACCAAAGGGAAAAATATGCTCATCCCTCCTTTTCAAGGCTATTATTTTTAGTGTTTTACAGCTGTGCATACGAACCCGCGTCCTTTTCAGCGTGCCATCCTTTTAAGATCTACTAACACTGAACAGCGATGGGGCTGTCTTATGCTAGCACCTGTGTCAGGCATGCTGCAAGGGAACAGGGAAAGGCAAAACTTTTGCCTCCACACCCCAACAACACCCTTGCCAGCCAGGAAAGCAGTGCCAGCCACTGTGGGCTGAGCTGGCAGACTGTGGTCACGTCCCTGTCTCGGTTTCATTGTCACAATGGGAGCAGCAGCAGCAGGAAAGAAACTCCGTGTGGGTTCCCACTTTCTGGCCATAAGCTGTTAATTCCCACCCCAAACAGTGATCTGTAAACCAGTTCACTCCGTTATTGTCTTCCAAACAAGTCCTTTCCCTAAACTCCTTGGCTAGTCCCTGGCCTCTGCTGAGCTGCAAGCTCACAGGTGAAGCAAAAGGATTCTCCAGTTTGGTCGCACCACGTGGGCGATTTGGGTGTCACGTTCCAAGGCAGATGTTTATCCTGAAAGTCTGGTGGAAGAAGTGGTTCCCCCTGATTCAAAGTCAGGGTTGGAGGGGGCTGGCACAGAGTTCCTGCTTTGCATCTGAGAATCTGAATGGTACCTTTTGTCCGCTCCTTCCCTGTTGTCTGGCAACAATGCAGAAAGTGTGGAAAGAGCTGAGAGGCATTGAGGGAGCAAGACACAAAATCCAGAGGAGCTGAGGGTGTTCTGAGGGGATCTGTGGTCTTTCAGAGCCTCCCCCAGATGTGGCCTTACCCCCCTCCCCTCACTGGCCAGTGACCTTAAGCTCTCTTGCACTCTGTTGTCTTCAGCTTTGTCTCGACCTGTCCCTGCCCTCCCAGCCCATGCGCCCAGGCTAGCCCTGATTCTTTCAGAGGGCCCAAGACTAGGGCAGGGAGAGCCATGGGCCACATCTCTGAGGGGGTCGCTCTTAGAATGTTGTGTCCTGAGCAAGGGGAGTCTGTGGCTATAATGACAACTTTGAGGTGCTCTGCAAAGTGAAGGAGTGAGACAGACAGAATGGAGCCTGGCTGAGTGTCCTCTTTGCCTTGTCCATTTCTATATATATATATATATATATATATATATTTTGTCCATTTCTTTTTAATGGGACATTTGTCCCTGTCCAGCACCCTCTCAGTGGGAATGCATCTCAGGCTTGGTGAGGAGAACGTCGCATCGGTTCTTACAAGTTAAAGGTTTTTGTCTTCATCCTTCACGCTACACATTGTGACTTTACGTATAAGGCCTCCTGGTACTGGGTGCTCAGTGATTAATCAGCGCACTGTTCTGCTTGTGGGAAACCCCCAGCCCCACCCGCCCTTCTTAGATTAGAAATCCTTGCAGGGAGCGTGTGTACCAGAGACTTTTGAGTGTTTCTACTGAAACCCAGAGCATCAGTACATTTTCCTTCATATCTGTGTGCAGGTGTGTGTGTGTGCGTGTGCGAAAACCGAATTGAAAGTCTTATGAGATGCTATGACTTTTTCCTTTTATGTGTGATGCATTCCAGTATTTTCTGTCCTAATTCTTTTTTTCCCTTTAAACATTTTATTTTGAAATAAATAAATTAATCCTGGTTGCGATTTAGTACATTGATGTCACAACACCTTCACTTTGAAAAGCCCCAGTCTACATGCTTATATTTGGTAAAGTTATTGTACGATCTGACAATTTCCAAGTTTCAAATGTTTTCCCTTTGGTCTGTCTTAGTTTCTTCTTCTATACTATCAGATGTCATAGTAGGAATGCTAGTATACTGAATTTGTTTTCAAGCTCAATAATCATAGTTTCTCTTGCTAGGTTGCCTTCGTGGTCCCAGAAAAGTTATTGTAGGCCTTTTGATGTTGCTCTTTCCTGGGAAGCTTTAAGATAAAGTGTGTTTACCTTCTGACGTTTATACTTTTTACCCCCTTGGGTTTGTTTTCATAAACTGCGCCATAAAAATAATGTTCCATTTAATGTTTTCATTTTTTCGGGTGAAGGCACATTACAAGCAAAGCTGTCGAGCATTCATTTGTGTTTCAAGTTCACGTCCTTTTCTCTAGCTCTCAGGAGGGCCAAGAGAACCGTCCTGCCCCCATGTAACCATCCAAAATCCCAGGCCTCTGGCCAGAATTTTAAAACAAAGTTGTTTACTAGAAGCTGAAAGTACAGCCCTGATCATATAATGACTTTGGGCAAATGCTCATGTTCTCTACAAGAGGATGGGAACTATTTGGATAACAGTTTCGTGAATTTAATTCAGTTGGATTCTTAATAAGGGAGGTCAAAGTAACATGCATCATTTAATTTTCATCTACACATTTTCTCCAAAATGAAGTTTCACTTTGGCCAAAATCATTTACAAATCTAGATGATAAAGGGTGCTTCAAATAGTGCAACCCAGGGTCTATAACTAAATTAACTTTTTTCAGGAAGGAAATTTTGCGTCCTGACCCCAATGCACATCTAATTGGCATTGCTACTTTTTATTACAACCAAAAGCATGTGGTTCAGGTGTGCTTGTATCCTCTTTGTATTTTGCTTATCTTTTCTTTCCCTTTCTCCAAATACGTCCTTAACCGCTTTCTCCTAATACATCCTTAACCGCTTTCTCCTGCTTCCTACTCCTCACCACTGCCTGTCTTCCCCTAACATGTATAAACACCACCCTCACCCAAAAGGTAAGAAGGAAGAAGGCATATGCCAATGTTAGCATTGGGGATTTTACTGTTTTCTTCTTCTTTTAGGTCTCCTGTTGTGCATCCAGTCAGTTCCACAACCCCATATGCTTTTTGGTGCCACCCCATATGGAAATTTGACCCTAAGACACTTTTGTGTGTGGTAGCATTTATACAACAAAAAATTTCCTGTTTTAACCACGTGTAAGTGTACAATTCAGTGGCATTAATTACATTCACAATGTTGTGCTGACATCGCTGCCTTCCATTGCCAAAACATTTTTTTTGTTTGTTTTTGTTTTTGTTTTGATGTTCTCAATTTCATTTATTTCTGCTCTAATCTTTGTTATTTCTTTCCTTTTGCTTGCTTTGGGGTTAGTTTGCTGTTCTTTCTCCAGTTCTTCCAAGTGGACAGTTAATTCCTGAATTTTTGCCCTTTCTTCTTTTTTGATATAGGCATTTAGGGCAATAAATTTCCCTCTTAGCACTGCTTTTGCTGCATCCCATAAGTTTTGATTTGTTGTGCTTTCATTTTCATTTGCCTTGAGATATTTACTGATTTCTCTTGTCATTTCTTCCTTGACCCACTGGTTGTTTAAGAGTGTGTTGTTGAGCCTCCACATATTTGTGAATTTTCTAGTGCTCTGCCTATTATTGATTTCCAATTTCATTCCTTTATGATCCGAGAAAGTGTTATGTATGATTTCAATCTTTTTAAATTTGTTGAGACTTGCTTTGTGACCCAGCATATGGTCTATCTTTGAGAATGATCCATGAGCACATGAGAAAAAGGTGTATCCTGCTGTTGTGGGATGTAATGTCCTATAAATGTCTGTTAAGTCTAGCTCATTTCTTGTAATATTCAAATTCTCTGTTTCTTTATTGATCCTCTGTCTAGATGTTCTGTCCACTGATGAGAGTGGGGAATTGAAGTCTCCAACTATTATGGTAGATGTGTCTATTTCCCTTTTCAGTGTTTGCAGTGTTTGCCCCGCGTACTTTGGGGCATTCTGGTAGGTGCATAAATATTTATAATTGTTATGTCTTCTTGTTGAATTGTTCCTTTTATTAGTACATAGTATCCTTCTTTGTCTCTTTTAACTATTTTACATTTGAAGTATAATTTGTTGGATATTAGTATAGCTACTCCTGCTCTTTTCTGGTTGTTATTTGCATGGAATATCTTTCCCCAACATTTCACTTTCAACCTATGTTTATCTTTGGGTCTAAGATGTGTTTCCTGTAGACAGCATATAGAAGGATCCTGTTTTTTAATCCATTCTGCCAGTCTATGTCTTTTGATTGGGGAGTTCAATCCATTAACATTTAGTGTTATTACTGTATGGGTAGTACTTTCTTCTACCATTTTGCCTTTTGTATTTTATATATCATATCTAATTTTCCTTCTTTCTACACTCTTCTCCACACCTCTCTCTTCTGTCTTTTCGTATCTGTCTCTAGTGCTCCCTTTAGTATTTCTTGCAGAGCTGGTCTCTTGGTCACAAATTCTCTCAGTGATTTTTTGTCTGAAAATGTTTTAATTTCTCCCTCATTTTTCATAACCTAGTTTTTTTTTATTAATTAAAAAAAAGAAAAGAAATTAACACAACATCTAGAAATCATTCCACTCTACACATGCACTCAGCAATTCCCAGTATCATCACATAGATGCATGATCATCACTTCCCAGTACATTTGCATCAATTTAGGAAAAGAACTAGCAAAACAGCAGAAAAAGATATAGAATGTCAATATAGAGAAGAAAATTAAAATAATAATAATAATAAAAAATATATATATAAAAAGAAAAAGAAAAAAACAAAAACAAAAGATACAAACAAACAAACAAACAAACAAAAAAATTATAGTTCAGGTGCAGCTTCATTCAGTGTTCCAACATAGTTACATTACAATTAGGTATTATTGTGCTGTCCATCTTTGAGTTTTTGTATCTAGTCCTATTGCACAGTCTGTATCCCTCCAGCTTCAACTACCCATTATCCTACCCTGTTTCTAACTCCTGCTGGTCTCTGTTACCAATGATATATTCCAAGTTGATTCTCGAATGTCGGTTCACATCAGTGGGACCATACAGTATTTGTCCTTTAGTTTTTGGCTAGACTCACTCAGCATAATGTTCTCTATGTAGGTCCATCCATGTTATTACATGCTTCATAAGTTTAGTCTGTCTTAAAGCTGCATAATATTCCATCGTAGGTACACACCACAGTTCACTTAGCCACTCGTCCGTCGATGGACACTTTGTCTCCATCTCTTTGCAACTGTAAACAATGCTGCTATAAACACTGGTGTGCAAATGTCCGTCTGTGTCTTTGCCCTTAAGTCCTTTGAGTAGATACCTAGCAGTTGTATTGCTGGGTCGTAATCCATTCTGCCAGTCTATGTCTTTTGATTGGGAAATTCAGTCCATTAACTTTTAGTGTTATTACTGTTTGGATAATATTTTCCTCTACCATTTTGGCTTTTGTATTATATATATCATATCTGATTTTCCTTCTTTCTACACTTTACTCCATACCTCTCTCTTCTGTCTTTTCGTATCTGACTCTAGTGCTCTGTATTAGTTAGGGTTCTCTAGAGAAACAGAATCAACAGGAAACACTTGCAAATATAAAATTTATGAAAGTGTCTCACGTGACCATAGGAATGCAGAGTGCAAAATCCACAGGGCAGGCTGCGAATCCGATGACTCCAATGGATGGCCTGGATGAACTCCACAGGAGAGGCTCACCAGCCAAAGCAGGAATGCAACCTGTCTCCTCTGAGTCCTCCTTAAAAGGCTTCCCATGATTGAATTTAGCATCACTAATTGCAGAAGACACTCCCCTTTGGCTGATTACAAGTGGAATCAGCTGTGGATGTAGCTGCCGTGATCATGACCTAATCCTATGAAATGTCCTCATTGCAACAGACAGGCCAGCGCTTGCCCAATCAGATGAACAGGTACCACAACTTGGCCAAGTTGACACCTGTCCCTAAGCATGACATGCTCCCTTTAGTATTTCTTGCAGAGCTGGTCTCTTGGTCACAAATTCTCTCAGTGACTTTTTGTCTATAAATGTTTTAATTTCTCCTTCATTTTTGAAGGACAATTTTGCTGGATATAGAAGTCTTGGTTGGCAGTTTTTCTCTTTTAGTATTTTAAATATATCATCCCACTGTCTTCTAGCTTCCATGGTTTCTGCTGAGAAATCTACACATAGTCTTATTGGGTTTCCCTTGTATGTGATGGATTGCTTTTCTCTTGCTGCTTTCAAGATCCTCTCTTTCTCTTTGACCTCTGACATTCTAACTAGTAAGTGTCTTGGAGAACGCCTATTTGGATCTATTCTCTTTGGGGTGCGCTGCACTTCTTGGATCTGTAATTTTAGGTCTTTCATAAGAGTTGGGAAATTTTCAGTGATAATTTCTTCCATTAGTTTTTCTCCTCCTTTTCCCTTCTCTTCTCCTTCTGGGACACCCACAACACGTATATTTGTGCGCTTCATATTGTCATTCAGTTCCCTGATCCCCTGCTCAAGTTTTTCCATTCTTTTCCCTATAGTTTCTGTTTCTTTTTGGGATTCAGATGTTCCATCCTCCAGTTCACTAATTGTAGCTTCTGTCTCTTTAAATCTACCATTGTAGGTATCCATTGTTTTTTCCATCTTTTCTACTTTGTCCTTCACTCCCATAAGTTCTGTGATTTGTTTTTTCAGATTTTCAATTTCTTCTTTTTGTTCAGCCCATGTCTTCTTCATGTCCTCCCTCAATTTATTGATTTGGTTTTTGAAGAGTTTTTCCATTTCTGTTCGTATATTCAGCATTAGTTGTCTCAGCTCCTGTATCTCATTTGAACTATTGGTTTGTTCCTTTGACTGGGCCATATCTTCAATTTTCCAAGCGTGATCCATTATTTTCTGCTGGTGTCTGGGCATTTGATCAGATTTCCCTGGGTGTGGGACCCGGCTGGTTGAAAGGTTTTTCTGTGAAATCTCTGTGCTCTGTTTTTCTTTTCCTGCCCAGTAGGTGGCGCTGGTGGCGCTCGTCTGTCTGCGGGTCCCACCAGTAAAAGATGCTGTGGCTCCTTTAACTTGCCAATCTGAATCTCGCAGTCGGCCCAGGAAACCGCGCGTGGAGGGGGGGTCGCCGGCCACCGCAGCTTGGGCGAGTGCCGGTCCAAATTGCCCAGCTGGCCCGAGACGCCAAGCGTGGCGGGAGGGCCCCGCTATCCAACGTTCCCAGTCGGACCGGGGAGCCACGTGCGTGGAGGGGACCCCAGTCGCCAGCCACCCCGGCCGGGAAAACGCACGCCCCTCGGGTATCTCACCGCAGCGGATTCTCCCTGCCCGTTCAGCCGTTCCAGAATGGGGTACGCTGTCTTTTTGGTCTCTGTCATGGCTCCGGGAGCTGTTTCGTATTGTTTCTGTTTCTTTAGTTGCTGTTCTGGAGGAGGAACTAAGACCCGCGCGTCTTACTAAGCCGCCATCTTATCCGGAAGTCATAACCTCGGTCGGGGGGCTGGGGCAGAGTGCTAGTAGCCTTCTCTGAGCGTACCCGTATTGGGACGCCATTGCCAACACCGAGTGGCCGGAGGGACTGCGCTGGTCACGCGCGGGAGCACTGTTTACATTCTGCAGCCGCTCCACGTTGTGCTGTCTCCCTCATTTTTTGAAGGACAGTTTTGCTGGGTATAGAATTCTAGGTTGACAGTTTTTCTCTTTTAGTAATTTAAGTATATCATCCCACTGTCTTCTCGCCTCCATGGTTTCTGCTGAGAAATCTACACATAGTCTTATTGGGTTTCCCTTGTATGTGATGGATTTTCTTTTGCTGCTTTCAAGATCCTCTCTTTCTCTTTGACCTCTGACATTCTGACTAGTGTCTTGGAGAACGTCTATTTGGATCTATTCTCTTTGGGGTGCGCTGCACTTCTTGGATCTGTAATTTTAGGTCTTTCATAAGAGTTGGGAAATTTTCAGTGATAATTTCTTCCATTAGTTTTTCTCCTCCTTTTCCCTTCTCTTCTCCTTATGGGACACCCACAACATGTATATTTGTGCACTTCATATTATCATTCAATTCCCTTAGTCCCTGCTCATATTTTTCCATTCTTTTCCCTATAGTTTGTTTCTTTCTGGATTTCAGATGTTCCACCCTCCAGTTCACTAATCCTAACCTCTGTCTCTTGAAATCTACCCTTGTAGGTTTCCATTGTTTTTTTCATCTCTTCTACTGTACCTTTCATTCCCATAAGTTCTGTGATTTGTTTTTTCAGACTTCCCATTTCTTCTTTTTGTTCATTCCTTGCCTTCTTCATATCCTCCCTCAATTCATTGATTTGGTTTTTGATGAGGTTTTCCATGTCTGTTCGTATATTTTGAATTAATTGTTTCAGCTCCTGTATCTCATTTGAACTATTGGTTTGTTCCTTTGACTGGGCCATATCTTCAATTTTCCTGGTGTGATTTGTTATTTTTTGCTGGCGTCTAGACATTTAATGACCTTAATGAGTTTATTTTCACTTATCTTACCTAGGGTTTTCTTGCTAGATGAGTTTGTTGTCTATCTGTTTTTTGACCTTCAGTTCAGCTATTTCTAGACCTCTAACTTAGGTTTTGTTTAACAGAGGATAATTTTTCAGTTCTTGTTTTCTTGTTTCTTGCCCTGCTTGTAAGGTGCCTTTTCCCTCCCCACCCTTAGGAGGGTCTACATAGGTAATATAGACTCCAGCCAGACCAAAACTTTTTAATTACCCCAAACAGAAACTCTGTCCCCACAAATCAGTAACTTCCCATTCCTCCCCCCAGTTCCTGGTAACCTCTCATCTACTTTCTGTCTCCCAGTTTGCTTATTGTAGACATTCCATATAAATGGAATCAAGCATTTTTTCTTCTGTGTCTGGCTTATTTCATGCATTAATTCTTCAGAGTCCATCCTTGTTGTCGCATGTATCAGAACTTCATTCATTTTACAGCTGAGTAATAGTAAAATATACCAAATTTTGTTTGTTCATTCATCTGCTAATAGGCAGTTGTTTTTTTTCCACCTTTGGGTGTCGTGAATAATACTGCTGTGAGCACTGGTATACAGTATCCATTTGATTCCTTGCTTTCATTTCTGTGGGTTATATGCCTAGAAATGGGACCCTACAACATTTAATAAAATCAAACAAAATTGTATGTTAAACAGACAAATCCTAAAGAATGAAAAGGATATACTTTTTAGTAAAATTTGACCTTCAAAATTAATGTGTTCTAAATCAAGTTCAATCTTCTTTCAGCCACAGTCATGATCCTGAGATTCCTTTGTAGTTCATTTAATGATTCATCCTGGTTTAGTCTCCTCCAGCCACTGAAAAATAATTAAAATCCTCAAAGAGCTGCCCATCTGAAGCTCACATTCAGAATTCAAGTACTTCTGTGCCTTTGAACTCTACTTTTCCTGAGTTTATCTGCAAGCAGCTGCAAACAAATGTGTTTGCTTAGAACATAAAAGGACAGTATAAAGATTCTAATTTCCATTTTCTTTAGCTTTATTCAGGAATCAGAGCCCACATATAGTGCTTCAGGATGAAGTCTAACCTGGCATATACCTCACTTTTTCCCACACCAAGATTTTTTTTTCTTTCTTATTTGTTTTGAGGAAGTAAAGTTGCTGATTGAGTGAATTTCCACTTCCGTTTATAAGAAATTCATTTGAGAATTAAGTTAGCCACATATGCCCTGTGCAGACGTCTTTTTCTTTTTTTTAATTCTCAACCCAATTTGAGCTAAGCTGGTTACAAGGTCTAGATCTTTTGTAAAACCTCTAATGGTCTGTAAGTTGAAGTTGCTATCCACAAGTAATGGAGGATGCAGGATATTGCTTATTTAATATATATGCATGTTGCATATTTCAGAGAGAGAGAAAAATTATCCCCATTTTAAAGTGGCTATGACACCTGACCGTTGTAATTTCTTCTATCTTTTGAGTACCCATGGAATAAAAAAACCCTCTTTTTTCTTGCTTAAATGGTGACAGGGCATCTCAGATTTGGCCCTCCTGACATTTGGGACAGGTAACTCTTTGCTATAGGGGCTGTCCAGTGCGTTGTGGGGTGTTAGGAATCCCTTGGCCTCGACCCACTAGATGCCAATAGCACCTTCACAGGCATAACAATAAAAAACGCCTCCAGGTATTGTTAAATGTGCCCTGGGATAAGACAGGGACAAAATCACCCCAGTTCAGAACCACTGATTTACACCTATGATTTGTGATTCCATAGAAATGGGTTCATTTAGTATACTAAAGCTGAGAAAGTAATGTGAACCAGAATTGAGTTCATAAATGGAATTGCACTGTTTACATACAGGTAAACAAATAGACTCTTAAATACCAAAGGCAATTCAAGAAAGAAAATGTGAACGAGGAAAGATCAGAATGATGCACCTTTTTCATTAGGAAATTCATCTTTTTCACCTTCATCAGTTTGAAATGTGCTGGGTGCTATTTCCTCACTTGTAAATCCAGACATTGGCACATGAATGATAACTTAGTTACATGTCAAGCAGGGTAGCAGAGATTTGGGAGTTGTCGAATGAGAAGAAATGAAATATATCGTTTTTAATTGAAGAAGTTTTGGGTTTACAGAAAAATCACTCAGAAAATTCAGATGGTGGTGAGGCTAGCACAAACACTGAAGGTAATGAATCCAACTGAATTGTGCAGTTTAAAAATGGTTAAAATACCCATAAAGAGTGGAAGAAAGAGCAAAGGAAATGGTGGAGTTATACAGAGAAGGTCCGGTTTAACAAATGAGTATGATTGCTGAATCCATATATTGATATTTATTTTAGTCTCCTGTATCTTAGAGCAACTAGAAGTAAAAACCTAAAACTGTGAAATTGTAACCCTTACCAAACTCTGAAATCTTCTCTACAACTACTTAGAATTGTGATGTGCTTTGAAATATACTGCTTTTTTGTAGATATGTTATTTTTTACAAAAAAGGGGAAAAAAGGTCACTAGTGATATAAATGCATAGCTATATGATGGTATTGTGGACCACTGATTGTACACTTCGGATGATTACATGGTATGTGAATATATAATATATATCAAAAAATAAATAATTTAAAAAATGGTTAAAGTGGCAAGTTTTACATTATATATGTTACCACAATAAAAAAATTTTTATAGAGAGCAGAATGCCAAGTGGCAGCAAGTGTGGGATATAGTAGAAGGAGTCTGGAATACAGAAAAGGCACGCAGCAGGCACCAAAGCGGGCCCATGCCTGGGGTCAAGAAGGAACCCGCCCCGCCCTGCACATGGGAGCAGGCCTAGGTCAGGATGCACCAGCCCCAGTGCACCTTCCAACCTCTGGGATTTAAGAAGTCGTGTTTTAGAGGGCTAGCCTATGGGAGTGACAATGTTAATGCCTTGTTTTTTAAGTCAGCAGCTCAGTGTTTTCTTTTTTTTTTTTTTAATAGTTGTGTATTCCTCACCATGATCGTTTGCATCACTCCAGAAAAAGAAAAAAACTCATACGTACCATGCCCCTTCCCCTTCCCTTTCATTGACCACTAGTATTTCCATCTACCCAATTTATTTAACCTTTGTCCCCTCTATTATTTGTTTGTTTGTTTTATCCATATTTTTTTTACCCATCTTTCCATAAAAGGAGCTACCTGGGCAGATTCTAACTGTGTTTGTTCCAATTGTCCCTTCCCAGTTTGGACCCACTGAAACCTCCCTCTGAGCTGACTGCAGATTTTGAACTTTGAATCAATCTTCATGCTATAAACTCACTACTCAATAGCTTCCATGCTTACGTACTAAGAGTATAGGTCAGCATTTCCTGTTTTCCTGCCTGTTGTAGTTTGAATAGCTATGTACTCCAACCCCCCCCCCCCCAAAAAAGATTGCCAAGACAAATATTTGTGGCAGCTTACACAAATGTTTTATCGCAAGTCTTACTAACCACGAAGATTTCAGAAGCCTGTATCACATGCTTTTCAGTAAAACAAAGTCATAGCAAGTATATTTGCTTCATGACTCAGGCATATATTAAATTCAACATTAATTCATTCTTTAGCCTATCTCCCTTTTTTTTTTTAAATACAATTTTATTGAGATATCTTCACACACCATACAATCCATCCAAAGTGGATGGTCAGTAGCTCACAGTATGATCACCTAATTGTGCATTCATCACCACAATCAACTTCAGAACATTTTCAATACTCTCCCCCGCCAAAAAATAAAAAGATAAAAAAAATCTCAAAACATCCCATACCCCCATCACCCCACCCCTGTTATTGACCCCTAATATTGATGTGGTATATTTGTTGCTTTTGATGAAAGAATGTTAAGATATTACTGTAAACTGCAGTCCTTAGTTTACAACAGATGCATTTTTTTCCCAATATACCTCTTTATTATTAAGTTCTTGTAATAACGCCATACATTTGTTTCAAGTTCATAAAAGACCTTTTTTTATTTGTACAGTTAATCTCATTCATTGTGTTATGCACCCCCATGTTTTAACCTCCAACTTTCCTTCTGGTGACATACATGACTCAAAACGTCCCGTTTCTGCCACCCTCTTACAATTTATTAAGAACAACTAATATGATAAGGGGGTACAGTGCTTATTTCCGATCACTAGGGAGACTTAACTTCTGAGTTTTATATGTTGGCAATTCCCAGGAAGTGCTTAGGAAATGGGACTTCCTAATTGGAGGGGACTGTCCCCTTCCCACAACAGGGATCCCCGAGGAAACAAGGCTTGGGCACATGGCACCCTGCAGTGACGATTTCCAAGTTAGTGGGTTATCGATGGTTCCTTATTAAAGTGTTCTTACTTCCGTGATTACTGAAGAGCATCAACATACCTTTTCCATGTTCTCTGCTTTCCTTGGCAGGCTGTATTTGAAAACAAATATAATAAAAAGGAAAAGTGATGACATTTCAGAATGATTTTCAAAGTATGAGAATTTGGCACTTTCTTCTGTTTTCTTCCCAGTATTTGCTTCTATACTTCCTTTGCATTTGGAAGCCAGAGTCCCAAACCTTTGTTACTGCATCCTGTTTCCTTTTCCCTAATTGAAGTTTTCTCTTTTAGTGGTTTTGTTTTTTCCAATTTGGCTCTTAAAATGTAGTATTAAGCACCACCAGCCTACGTAGGCATTCCAGATGGTCATATCTATAGCATATGTGACTTTATACCTTTTATGAAAATGGTTTTGGTGCTATAAGAAAATGGGGAAGTATGATAGGGAGGAATCGAAAGATGTTTTCATTCTGTTTTGTGGGCGTATCTTCATTGTTAATTCATCCACGCGTGCGAGATCCAGGGTTAGGTGGCGGAGATTAAAGATGCATAGAGCATGGGCCCTGGAGGGGGTGCATGCTAGAGGTGGGGGAGAGAGGGCTGGGGAGTAGGGGGATCTACCTCTGAGCTGAGGCTCAGGCAGCGGGTAGGTGTTAACCATGCAGAGAGGGGGCGGGATGTTCTAGATGGGAGAGCCGTGTGAGTGGAAGGGTGGAGATGGCAGGCAGCGTGCTGTGCGTAGGATTCTACAAGAAGCTTGGTGTGACTGAAGCAGGAAATTTGCAGCAGAGCACAGATGGTGAAGGGAGCGAAGAACGCTTGAGGTTTGCATTGTGGTGGCCTTGGGTTTTATATAAAGGAACCTTGATTTTCATCTTCAGGCAACAGGGTCACACGTGAGAATTGAGGACGACGAGAGTCAGGGTTCTGAAACGAATTTAAGATTGCCTCTTGGAATGGAAATGTGTCATGAATGTATTTGTGGCGAAGTGTTTAAAAACTTGCCCTTCTGCTGCCTGCTTTTATCTGGCTTGGATATAGATATAAAATGGTGTTCATGCAATGCCTGCTATGCGCCTAGGAGAGCTTGGTGTCTCACACAGCCTTGTTCCCTGTCCTCATGGAGCATGAAGTCTAGACGTCTCCGATTTTTACCAATAAACAGATCACTCAATTGAACCCCACGGGCAGATGTCTGCCCTCACTACTTGGGGTAACATTAAACAGGTTTCACACTTGAATCCCTACTCCTCCATCTTGGTCAGACTGGAGAAGGGGCCTTGGAGCTGAGGAAGGGGTTTCACAGGGCTTCTCCAGCCGCACCCGTCCATCCTCGGTATCTTGGCCGGCTGAGATGTTGGCCCTTGCGATGGATTCTGGCTCTTCCCTTTCCCTGGGAATCCCCTCTTTCCTCTCTCCCTCTGCCCCGCTCCCATCCCCACCGCCACCTCCCTGCCCATCCTTATTTCTCAGCTTGAAAAATACTCCTTAATCCTTAGGGCCTAACTCCCTGGCCCCCTTCCCAAATGTCCAGACGTCTGGGGTAAACCCCTCTCCCGGTGCTCATACCCCATTCTCTTCCCAACTCCCTGAGGTTGCTCAGGGACGGTGACCCCAAGCCTGGGCTTCTGCAATGGAGAAAAATGCCTGCACATAGCAGAAATTCAACAAATGCTCAGAAATTGAGTATGATTTCTAGACACTGGGATAATGTTTCCATTGGTAATAGCGATGCCAACCATTCTTGTGAGGGCTCACTGTATGCCAAAAACAGGCTTTAGCCCTTTATATGTTGTCTCGTTTAATCCTCACAAGTCAAATGAAGACACTGGAATTTGAATAGCTGAGCCAGCTTGCCAAGGCTGCAGACCATAGGCCAGGCACCCATAATCCAGCTCTGATTGCCTTTTTGTCCGTCTTTTCCCCTCCTAGGGCCCCATTCTAGAATGATCTTTGATAAAGTCAACTGCATATGCCTTTTCTGGGGGCCACCATGCCACCAACTTTCTGAAAACTCATGTATGCCTTACCCTGAGATAGGGTTGTTGGTCTGAACAGCCTTCCCTGGCTGATAAAGTCAACAGAATGGCCCCACATGCTACAGAAGGAAATATGGTATGTAGTTCCACACTGAGGGTTTTTAAAGGAATGATTTTCGATTTGCCAAAGGTTATCAACAGTTATAAAAATGTTTTCTATCCTCTGGTTCCAGAACCTCGCCTTTGGGAAGTTATTCCAAGAATATAATTCAAAAGAATTTAAACATCATAGGGACAGATATCTTCAGTGCAACATTGTTTATATTGGACTCAACCCAAACATCCAATAATAGAAGGAACACTTATGCATATCTTGGTACTGCAACTTAAGAAAATGTTAAGCTGCCATCTATAATTATAAATTTCACACTTTCATTATAGAGTGAAAAAAAGGTCTGTTAATTCTAAAGTAAAGGAGCAAAGAGGGCCACAGTGGCTCACTGGCAAAGTTCTCACCTGCCATGCCGGAGACCCGGGTTCGATTCCGGGTGCCTGCCCATGCAAAAGAAAAAAAAAAAAAAAAAGGTAGAGTAAAGGAGCA